>NC_142939.1:51432722-51485222 GCF_046866305.1 Octopus bimaculoides | reverse complement strand
AGCCATGGAGGAATGTAGTGGCGGACGAAAAACAAGACAGGAAAACAAACAGAAGGCTTTACGGCCAGACGAGAAAAATTATGTGTGTATGAACGCGATGAGGCACGGAACCGAGAGAGACAGTGGTAGCGTGTGTTACTTGGCGAAAGCCAAGGAAGGAAAGGATTATTGACCGGAAGCATGTGACCATGCCGGTGTAAAGGGAAGAGAGAGAGAGAGTGGTAGAGGGAGAAAGAGAGGGAGGAAGTAGAAGAATGGTGAGCAACGAGAGGAAAAGAGAAAGAGAGGAAATACGAGGGGGAAAAGGAGATACGTAGTAGTAACAGAGGAAGAACAAGAGGGGTAAGGCGAGATACGTAGTAGTACAGAGGAAGAACGAGGGGGGGGAGAAAGGAAAGAGAAAGAGAAAGAGATAGAGTAGCGTCGGAGGATAAGTTTACGAACTACTTACAATTTTTGTGAGACGCTGCGTTCAATCATGTAAAAACAAAAGTAAATGAGTATATGCATATATACGTACAGGTATGTGCATACCGACATCCACCTGTATGTATAGGTGCATATCTGGGTACAGGACATTGCACACAAACGTAGACGAGAACACACGAGCCACATATATATATATATATATATATATATATATATATATATATATATATATATATATATATATATATATATATATATATATATATATATAGGCACATATATATATATAGGCACATATATATATATATAGGCACATGCACTTACAAAAGACACAGACACATTGAAGGACACGCATGCGTAGACACATACAATAGGAATACAAAATACAAAATGGCTGATAGTTAGCAAGGTGAGACACACATAAGAAAGAAGGAAACAAAGGACCACTGATGAGGTCACAGAAGTGTGACGAAAGAACTCTGGCCGAAATAAGATTAAGATTAAGATTAATGTAATATAAAGCTGAAAAAAAAAAAAAAAAAAATTAACACCAAATATACAGTGCGTGTGTTTTTATTGGCTAAACTGGCAATATGACCATCCCCAAGTACAACAACATATATATATATATATATATATATATATATATATATATATATATATATATATATATATATATATATATATATATATATATATATATATATATATATATATATATATATATATATATATATATATATATATATATATATATATATATATATATATATATATATATATATATATATATATATATATATATATATATATATATATATATATATATATATATATATATATATATATATATATATATATATATATATATATATATATATATATATATATATATATATATATATATATATATATATATATATATATATATATATATATATATATATATAGGCACAGGAGTGGCTGTGTGGTAAGAAGCTTGCTTCCCAACCACATGGTTCCGGGTACAGTCCTACTGTGTGGCACCTTGGGCAAGTGTCTTCCACTATAGCCTCGGGCCGAACAGAGCCTTGTGAGTGGATTTGGTATACAGAAACTGAAAGATGCCCGTCGTATATATATTTCACTTTTTCCCTTTTTTCTAGTCCCTCCCTAAATCTCCTCTCCCTCTGCCCCCTATATCTCTTCTCCCTCCCCATATGACCGGTGTTCGGCCAAGCCTAATCATTATTTCTTGGTTCGACTACTGTCTGTGCAACATCTATATTCCTTCCCATGCCTGTTATCTCTTATGTCCCTGCCATAAGGTTTCACTTTTACACGCGCCAGCTTAATTTAATTCGTTGTTATGTCCTGTTATATGGATTTGTATTTGTGTAGCACTTCTCCGTTGTTTTTCCGTCTTAATTTGCTTAACTAAAGATGTACATCTTGTCTTTCTGTTTTCGCAAAAGAAAATATTCTGTGCATATACTTCATATGCCTTCCATATTTACGTTTGCTAGTGTGAAACATCTTAATTATTATGTGTATGTGTATGTATGTGCATGTATGTATGTGTATGTATGTATGTGTATGTATGGGTATGTATGTATGTGCATATATATATATATATATATATATATATATATATATATATATATATATATATATATATATATATATATACACATATATATTCATACATAAACAGACACATGCACAGATATATATATATTTATACACACACACACACACACACACACACACACACACATATATATATATATATATATATATATATATATATATATATATATATATATATATATATATGATGTATGCATTTATATACGTATAAATATATATCTTTTTCGGGGGTTAATGCACCTGTGTAGGTAATTATCTGCATGTAAGATTTCAAGATGCACTAATTCCATTGTAACATTTGATGGCCCACAGTTTTGTAGAAAATAGCAAGCTTACATAATCCGTGTTAATAATCACATATACATTTTATCTGTCCAATATAACATGTGTTAAGATGTCTAGATCTGACAAACATTATCGTCAAACTTTGTTGTAAATAGTTCACCAAACGTTAGAAAGTTTAATTATATACACTTCTGTGCACATGTGTTTGTACATGTGTGCATATGAGTGTATATCTACATAACATAGCTTTGTACAATTGTATTTAACAAGCTCATGCACACTCAAACGCGTGAACCTCTGCTCTGCGGAAATAAACTCCTCAAATGTGTTCTTATTTCGGGCAATATGTGTGACAATCACACCACTGGGCTATGAATTATGTTATCCCACCATAACACGTATGGTTCGGCGTCGTTGTGCTTCGTCATCAATGGACAACGAATCCATCTTTTACAGCATGAAAGATCAAATGAAAAATTTACTAGTGTTCACATAGACTTGCGAGGCTGGAATTAATTAAGATCTGCAGTAAGTAGCATTGATTGAAATGTGTTTGTGTACAGTGGTATTTTAGATGGTTTTTATTAACTCAACAAAGGCAAAACGTTCACTGCGGAAATTTATCTCACTGAGAGTAATCTCCTCATAGACAATGAGTGTGAAAATTACACCACCACCGAGCTATAAAGGATATGTGTTTCTGCGTCGTTATGCTCTATCAGCTTGTACATTAGGGTGCATGAAAGCATCTATGTATTTTTGTATTTAAACATATAACGTTGGAAGCATGAGCAAAATTTTGTGAAGAGTCTGATTTACTTGAAGCTGAATCTTTTCGATCTTCGGACTCAGAAAGTATAAAGCGTAACATTTACCTGAGATTGATTAAAGAAAGGGACACACGACACGACAAGTCGAGAATGACTATACTTGCAGTGCACTATAAATCTTTGGCCACAAACTTAGAAATGTGCAAGTATCTCCATTTTGCCGAATTTGCCCATATTGTGAATGAATAATCTCGCCTAGACAAAAACCAACATAAATGTGGCGATAATAATGTGGTAACAAAGGTGCTGCATTGGAAACTGAGAGAAAAGTTGGGGTGGCGGTTAGATAGAGTCAAGACATTGTACAGACACAAACCTCAGAGTGGTTGAGTTGAACAATTGTAAAATCCTGTGGGATTTCCCAATGTAGATGGAACAGGTCCTTGAGCACAACGAGAAAGACATCGTGGTGATGGACACATTAACCACGTGCTCTCCATAAGCGATGCTGCATGCCCATTTGACCAACGAATAGTTAAGAAGAGGAGCGAAAAGGTTAGCCTACACATTCCTCTTAAAGATGTGATAACCCGATTGTCGACGACGAAAAGTGTGAAGATAGTGTAAATTATTATTGGGGCCTTGGGGATGCTATGAAAAATGTATGAGAGGAATACATACAAAACCACGATACAACTCAATTGTACGACCATCACATTTCTTATATGACATTTAATCTTCGTGAGTTTACAAACACACTCACTGTTTTGTTATTATATTTCGTTTCCTATTACTATACGATCTTTATCTTTCTTCGAATTGAACAGTTTTCTATTCTTATATGCAAACCTCTGACTTGAGGCAACAGGGATTTATCATCACATTTTATGAAATCAGCAAGATTCGGCAGTGAAAATATTATTTTTCAATCTGCCATTGTTCAGGTCTTCATTTTATATTTAATTTATGATAGGAACATCATTGTTAAACTATTACTTGGCTAAGGAGTGAAACATTATCTGAGGAAGCCAACACTGGTAATCTACACGTATATAAAAATCGTGAGAAGAGTATAGTTATGCAAGCATTGGTATATATATACATACACACACACACACACACACACACACACACACACACATATATATATATATATGTGTGTGTGTGTGTGTGTGTGTGAGTGTGTGTGTGCAGATATAGATATGCACACATATATTCATATACATAAATACATACATACGTACACATACACACATATATATATATATATGTGTGTATATACCTAAATTTTCATACAAATATTCATATACATACACACACACATATCTTTTTACTTAACATCTATATGCGTACATATGCATAAGTGTATGCATAATTATATACGTACATAATTATATTGGAGTGTAAGAGTTACAAAATACGCTTAAAATGGTGACTATAATGGTTATAAATGGTTATTTTATTTTATCTCAGAATGAAATGTGAGAATTTGATGGATATTTCTGCTTCTGTCTTTCTTGCTCTCCTACCGTATATATATATATATATATATATATATATATACACATACATACATACAATCATATATGTATGTTTGTGTTGTGTGTGTATGTTCATACACGCACACATATACATGCACACACACACACATATATATATATATACACAGACACGCACACACAGATATACACACACGCACACACACATATATATATATATATATATATGAACATATACATATATACTTACGCATTACCATACATATATTTATCAATCTAACCATACAGGTGCAAGCTTACATATAACCATGCACTTATATCCATGCGCATCTATTTATCCAGCCATCCATATATACATACTTATATAAATTCATAGATATACATTCATACATTTTATGAATATGCATACACTCTTACACACCTGAATGCATGCATTCAACAATACATGTGAATGCATACGTGCAAAAATATATTTGAAACAATGAATAATGTGTGTTCTATCATAACGTGATAAATTATGAAGCGTTCAGCTAAAATGGTATAACATCGCTACACACCAGTAATGCCCAAGCTGCAAGGTTGCTCTGACCAGATTACCGCTCTATATCATTTTATTTATTCCAGAACAGTCAACTATTTCAAGATGTAAAAGTAACCAAAAATAAAACAACAAAAAAGCAATAATAATATTATTAATAATAATAACAGTAATGATGATGATGATGATGACGACGACGACGACGACGACGATGATGAAGATGATGATCATTATGATGACGACGACGACGATGATGAGGGTGATGATGATGATGAATTATATGAAGATTAAGAATAAATATAAGAATACACAAACAAATATACATTAAGAAATAAATCAATCAATACAGCCTAATGTCACAGACCAAACTTGGCTTTTGATTTTATAGTTTTCAAAGCAATATGGTGAGTGTTGTTCCCTCTTCGAATAGATATCCCACAAACAGAAAATATTAAACATCAAAAGTGCTTGTTCATATTTTTAAAGATCTAGTTAACTGTAAATTCTTCTCAATATCTTTCCAATGCTTAGTTCTCTATAATGCTTAGTGAAAGCAAAAGATATCAGTGGCTGTAAATCTAATAATCTTCTTCTCTACCTTGCTTTTATCTCCTTAAACAGGATATGTTCATGGCCATAGTTTGTTTTATGGATTTCCCAGCGCTGAAAAATCGATTCCAATCTCTTTCCTAATCTTCTCTCTCATGAAACTACATCATATCATGGTATTCCTCCATCATTTGTGTTTCAATGATGAGCAGCAAATGGTGGAAGTTATTGATGGGTGGATGTATATTGGTTTTATACGGGTGGAAGAATACTCTCACTCGCATAATCTCTGGCAGAAAATACTAGAAGACTAAATTCAATTCCTTGTCATATTAATTTAAATCTTTTTACCATCCTTAGTTAAAATATCAAGAACATTCAATTTGTGATTGTTTTGCAACTTTTTGCTTTCTGAAGGTTAATGCATCAAAAGGTACCAGTAACATAGTGATATCTAAGAACAATTCCACCTATAGCTTTCCGTCTCAATGTAAGAAATATTGTTTCCAATCGGTACTTCTTTATTTAGTTTCGTGGGTTATGTGTGGCAATCGAAGTTATTGATATTATTGCATTACCATTTTTTCAATAATTAAGCGACAACATGAAAACAAATGCTCTGAGTTTTATGATAAAGCAAATGGTGCAAAGTTCAAATCGCTGCTGCTCTTGCTCATATTTCTGAGCTGTAATCAAATTTTGCATGAACGCCACCTTGTTCAAGTCATCTTTGAGGATAGTCTGGTTGATCCCATAACTGATCTCAATCACAAAATGATCTTCATGGATGAACACGAATTTTCCATATGTTCCGGGTTTTTACTTGTGACTATTACCTCTGAGTCTCATCATCTTGAATAGACACTAGATCGGCCTTGAAATATGCGTGTCCCTGATAAATCTGTTTCACACCTAACAAAGTTTCAACAAAATTCTTAAGAAGCATTCGGGATTCCACTTACAGATTTATTGAGGTTGATGTAAAACTTCATGTTGGATATTTATCACACTCGTCAACCTTCGTACTATCCTCAGAGACCTTCTAACATCCTTTCTAAAACTCAGTAGACAGGAGATGAGTCAACTGGGGCCTTGATAGTTAACAAAGTTGACAGAAATTGTAGAAGATCGTTAAATGCATTATTGCGCCTGCAGCTGAATGTACAGACGTGCTGAAGCTTTTTTTTTTCATGCTGGTTCTGCGTAAAGATTATATAAGGAGTACTGTTATCAGAGAAATACTCAGCCACTCATACACGTCATATGCCCATCGTCGAAACCGACGGAAAGCTGAGTGTGTTTATTTTTCTACATAATGTGAGGGTGTGTGTATAATATATATATATATACATATGTATTGATGAATATATAAGTGTGTACAGAAGATCTCTCTTTCTCTGTACCTCACCACTTTTGTTTCTCTTTCTTCCTCCCCCCCTCTCTCTCTCTCTCTTCTTTATTTTCAGAATCCATCCATTTTATCTCTATGTAAATTTTCCACTATGAAAGTTTATAAGTAGATAATTAATAACAAAATTCTAATTAGTTTCACTGTTGAAAGCATCTCGGCAACAATAACAACATCAACAGTGTTTCATGAATCAATAGAAGTAACTGAAAATGATACAACGATATTCTATAATTAATGATAAAGTGCAATTCACCGGCCTACGAGTTCAATATCTTCGTCTGACATTTTATGCCTAATTTTGATGTAATATCTTTCATGTGATTTTTCAAAGAAATTTAAATTACAACATCACGTCATCATCTTTGCACACTTACATACATACATGCATACATACGTACATACATACATACATAAATACATACATATGTACATACATAGGCACAATTAAATAAATATGTACGCCACAAAGAGCACGCATGCAAAGAAATACACACACCACCAACAGCACTCACGCAGATAGTTTTTTTAAATTGTGACAGTGACTTCGATCTTCCACCAAATGTAGATTTTCGACATGACTGAGAAGCACAGATACATCAGTGTGTGTGTGTGTGTGTGTGTGTGTGTGTGTAGAAGATGAAGGAGAATCTAATAAGACTGGTGTCGGTCTGCATCGGCAAGACTTTTATTAATTATTCACTAAGATCGATAGAACAAAATACAGTGAACTTAGTCTGGTGAGTGAAAAACTCCAACGTTTCGGACAGAGTCCTTCTTCAAGGAAAGAGTAAAACTAAAAAAGTGACAGTAGAGTTTTGAGCTCTAACTGCAACTATTACGGGAGAACCATATGTGGGAGGATAGTAGCAGGAGACAGAAACTAGGTGAGAAAGATATCTGAAAAGAGAAATGAAATGAGAAGGGGAAAAGGCGAGAATGAAGCGAAAAGAAAAGATGGAGTGAAAGAGAAATTGAAGGATACGATAGTGATAGCTGAACTAAGAGATGTGTGACTAGAAGGAAAACTTGTTCGCATAAGCATATCGCTTACATGCTACTTAGCTCTAAAATTAAACGTTTAATCATCCATTTTCTTCAGTATGTAGTACTACCATGAGCAGAAATGCCGAACCTTTGTTAGGAAGTGATGCAATGATCCCTAGTGTTGAAGTGGGTGGCGATATGTAGTATTATGCTTCGAATATCCTTGCTAAAGCGATCTCCAATTCTTTTTCCCCAATTTAAATGCATTGCTAATTTGAATGTTCCAATATATAGTTTGGAAATTGTAACTTCCAGGCAGTGATAGCTGTAGTGCTGTTGATGTAGGGACAAGTATTGCCGTGCTATCGAACGTATTTTAAAGTGCCTGCGCCCCACACAACTAGGCACAAACTATGCAGGAAATAAATATCGAAGATCAAATTAACAACATAGATTAACATCACATAAGTACATAGGTAAAACGCTGTGCTTTTGTTTATATAAGCGATGTATGTTAGCACAAACGATTTTAAATAAAAATTGATTCTATCGGAATTCATTGCAATTAAAGTAACACATTTGAAATAGTTAATTCATTATAAAATATATTTAGTGGAAAATCTGTCTAAATGTAACAATACAGCAGTGTATTTAATAAATACGTATGTGAAGGCACATGCAATATACTTGAGTATTATACAGTTTTATACATATCTTCGCAGTAGACAAGTTGTCAGAAGGCAGTCGAGCCGTGATACCGGGATCGATCCTAAGGCGTGGCATCTTGAACAAATTATGTTTTCTGTAGATTATCTTCTGAGAAAAAATGAGTTATATATATATATATATATATATATATATATATATATATATATATATATATATATATATATATATATATATGCTAATTATATACTTGTATTAGGTTTCAGAAATGCGTTTATGTAAAAACTGAAGTTTAGAAAGGCAACATACTATTCAACAAATAAAATAGAGTTGTGCATATTGATTTTCGGGGAAATACTCAGTAAGCCACATAAAATCAGGAAGCTAAAACGTGCAAATTTCATAATACGTTGTAACAAAATAATAAAATATAAGGGTGTGTTGGTTTGAAATTAATAAGATGCGAGCCTAAGTACCGGTCGTTAAGTTGTTATGGAAAGCAATTTGCTACATGTAAAACAGTAATATTGGGGAATAAAAAGGGCTTTCGTTTCCATGAGAATATTAAAATTTTAGTAAAGTTAAGAACGAAAGCACGTGATGAAATCTGGAAAAGGTTTTGAACTGAAAATCATACATAAAGAAAGTAAGTTTATTGGAAGTTATGTAAAATTACAGAAGAAAATTATATGATTTCAACTTTGAAAAACAGCCAATGAATTGCGTTTTGGAGAAATTAATGGGTACATCTGAACTGCGATTTTGGTGCTCATGCAGCGGATAAAATATTAGGCATATTAGGAGGTCCAAAAGAATGTAGTCATTACGTGTAGGTCGGTCTTCTGCTAAGAGATATTCACCAGGATATTTAATGGATTAAAAATTGAAAATCTAATATGGTACAAAATGCATTGCAATATACAAAAAAGGAAGTTTGTTCTGACATCGTTTACATTATATTTCGAGATAAGCTGGCGTTATGCATCAACCCATAATGAGTAGGCGAATCTTGGTGAAAAACTATGTTTAACAAAGATACATTCGCATCTTTCGTTAGTATGTTTGTGTGTGTGGTGTGTATGCATAATGTGTATATATATATATATATATATATATATATATATATATATATATATATATATATATATATATATATATACAGATAGATAGATAGATAGATAGATAGATAGATAGATAGATAGATAGATAGATAGATAGATAGATGTGATCACAATATTTTCTGCCGATATAGTTTTCGAATTTAGTTGAACGCATAAAAACTGCGTGCAAAGTCGAAATATTTGGATCAATGGTTGATGTCGTTCTTTCTATCTCATCTTTTCTGCACAAGATTACATCAGATACTTCGAAATATACATGAACTGAAAAAGTCGAATTACTTGCCATGAACAAATGTAGACTGCCCGCAAGTTATTTCACCAGACTTTAATGTAAGTGGCAAGCACTCACTCCTTCAGCGACAGTATTGATGGCAAGAATTTCTTTCTGCCTCAGTCACATCTTAATATCCAAGACATTTTATTTTTTATTTTCAGCATTTGAAAACACTGTTGATGTAAAGCCAATGATGGTGTCTATATATCGGTGCTTGAACCGATAGAAAAATGTAAGACAAATCGAGGTTTGATCAAGACCTATCTGGGGCTAAAGAATAAACAAAAAAACAAAATCAACCAAAACTATTATTGTTGTCTAAGAATTTCACAAAGGAAATTTATTGCATTTTTCTTTATTGCTGGAATTTTAAGAATAGAAGTACGAATGCATTCATAAAATGACATTCTTTAAGCTTCAGTTTATTATGATGATATAATATAAAAGGAAATTGGTGGTGAATTTTGAAACAATAAGAGAGGGGAAAATCTATCGATAGCTCATCATGCATTTATACATTTAAGGAGTTTTATCCGTAAACCTAGAAGGTGGAAGATACTTCAGCAAAGAAGATGGTGATATTTAAGCTAAAATATAATGAAACTAAGTGTGAAGTGAGAAGCCCTTCCCTATTTCGTCAGAAGGAAAACAAAAATATAACAAAATAAAAAATGCAGAAAATAAAAGCAATGTATTCAAATACTTTAAAAAAAGAAATCAATGAATAGAATCCCATTAAATTACAGTTGTTAATATTTAAATCAGAGTTTTGCCCAATTGCTTTCTGTAATTGTTTTTGACTCGCTATTTTCATTTCGTTTCTCATTCATTTAAAATTATAAAATCTCATCATCTCCCTTTTCAGCTGCCGGTAAAAATGTCTAAATAATAGAAAAAAATGTTGTTTTTATTTTATATCCTGATATTGGCATTTTGTTTCTTTCAAAAATTATACTATAGAAATAGCAGTATAACACTTCTGTTGGCTTTCAGCTGAAGGATCGTCTACCTTCTAGTTTGGCTGATGGCAATAATAATCAAAGTTTGTTTATTTTGGTCACAGAATGAATATTTTGATTAATAATCCTTTCTGGCAAGAAATAAATATAAAAATGTATATAATGATAATCATTACGATAAAATTATTGATAATTTAATTTTTTATATTGATTCAAATATGTTTTATTTGTGATATTTTGCCGTCAACTTATTTATTATATGTCATTAAAAGAGTAACTTTTGAATATTTTTTAATAAAAAAATATGTGCATACTTTAAAATAATATAAATAATGTAAATAAGTGCTTACTTTGTCAATGTAGTTCTGATTATTAGCTATATGAGAGATATGTAAACGGGAGAATCTCCTGCAGACAGCAGGACAGTGTAAACATAAATATTCTTTTGAGATTTTTGTTATAATATTCTTCTTGCCAGTAACTATACAAGGTAATTCCTTAACCTAATTTAATACAGTTGTTACTATAATCGATACCACGTTATTCTAATCAATCAAGTATGAACACTAAATATTGATAATTAGAATTCTTCAAACTCTGAAGATTTGACAGTGCAAGGATATTATGTTCCAAATATAATTGATAATTATTCATTATTAATGAACCGTGCACAAGATGAAATATCTAAAAATATAGAGAAACATTCTTGCCTTGCTTATCATATTAGGAGGTAAGTTAAACTTTTAGGTTTTAGGGGTTTTTTAGGAATTTGACCTGAAGAGTGACTGATTTTGGGATTAAAATCATTTTTCCGTTCTAATGAACTTAGATGTGGTTTTCTTAATTCAGCCATGAAACACGCGTAGTCGATGTACGAGTACTTACTTTTATACATTATCTTATTTTATAAATTTTTATTGTTCATTGATATTTTATTTGAGACCTCAGTGGCCAATATTATTCTGGATGTGGTAGTACAAAGGAACAGAAAAGGAGAATGATGACATCGTGCCCACTGGAGAGGAAAGTCCTGAGGATCCAGGGGCCCAGGATCTGATCGGTGAGACATATCTACTTTATTATTGATGTAAGCACTCAAGCCAAGATTGTAAACAATTTCTCTTAAGTTTCTGATATTATTGGATACTGTGAGTAGTCCTGAAACAAACAAAAATGTGGTTATTTGAGCGCATTAAATTTTTCAAAGTGCACTAGTTTAAATGTCCCTCTATATATACATAATACAATTATATGTAGATATATATTCATATATAAAAACACGTACTCATATAAATAGGTATCTATATGTATGTATATAATTATAATTATATATGTATCTCTATATATGTGTGTGTGTGTGTGTACATATATATATATATATATATATATATATATATATATATATATATATATATAATATATGTATATATATATGTATATATATGTATGTATGTATGTATACATATACTTATATATATGTATACATATATATATATGTATGTATATATATATTTGTGTGTGTGTGTGTGTGTGTGTGTGTGTGTGTGTGTGTGTGTGTGTGTATGTTCTTCAAGAGGAAAGGCTATTGGTGATTCAGTTCTCTTTGATTTAATACAAAAAATAGAAATCTAGCCAAAGGTATTTATCAGTCACAGTAGTCTTTTGGGAACAACAGGAACATGCTTCGTAGAATGCCTTTCATAAAATATACGAGAAATTTCAAATCGCAAAAACTACACCAGTCTTGGCGTTTTGACTTTTAACAAAATGTGTAGCCAGAAGGCATATTTTTCCAAATAGAGATATACAAAGGTCTTTCTTAAGAAAGATATTCAGAAACATATACAACATGCGTATATTTCCTTATATTTGATTATATTTAAATATTTTATGACATTCTTATTTTTTGTTGCTTTATAAACTCTATATCGTTAATTTTTGTTAATTTCTTTTACCATTGAAAAGCGAACACACACATGTAACTGTTTCTAGATCTTACTCTCACTCTCAATCTCACTGTTTTTGTATGTATATTCGCATGCGTATGTATGTGTATTTGTGTAGTATCTATGGATATGCATACATATATTTATAGAGGAAAGATGGACAGATAAAAAGCTAGCTAGCTAGCTAGCTAGTTAAACAGACAGAGAGGACAGACAGATAGATACGTACGTACATACATACATAGATGTGTATGTATAAGTATGTGTAGGCATTTGTAAATACATGTGTGTATATATGTATATATGTATGTGTGTGTATGCATGTATGTGTGTGTGTGTATGTATGAATATTTGTGTGCAAGTATGTATATGTGTGTGTTCGCGAAAAACGTAGAAAACCTAATAAACATTTTATTTAGTATCGTTGTATATGGTTTGTTATAACTTCTTGTTTTGACATTGTACCAAAAAGTCTTGTATGAAGCAAAATATGAAACACTAAAATTATCCACCGGTGAAGTGTCTGCCTAGTCACTAGTCCGGCAAGATATCACAGCTAACTTCCTTCAACTCGCACTGCACTCATTGACAACAACTGAAAATATTTGTATAATGTAATCTCTGATATGATTTTTAGATTTATCTTCACCTTTTGTCTCCTTCTCATCTCAATTTCCCACTTTCTCAATTGCATTGCAGCATCTCTCCTTCGCCTTCTCCGTCTCTCATCATTGCAGCTCTCATATCTTTCCTGTATTTTCTGCTTTATATTTCTCATTTGTTTCAATTTTCAGTTCGATACATTCCTCGGAGAACTGACAACACCGGACATATCATTTTGCAGTACTAAAATACACTAAAATTGCGGCCAAATATTTTACTCCATATATTATTGACTCTCTTAAGAGAAGGAAAGAAACATTGGAGAACATATCTTTTATCTTTTATCTTTTACATGTTTCAGTCATTATACTGTGCCATGCTGGGGCAAAATATCATATCCTTCTGAATAGATTACTATTGATCGTAAGTTTGCTCAATAAGTATGATCCTGAGGCCGAGCAACAAAAATGACACCAGCAAAAATATTAGAAACAAGAACGGGAGATGATCGAGGAATATTGTAAATGGTAATTCGCCACTTGAATTCTCTACTTGCTTCCGATTATAACTGAGAATGCAAATTGATATTTGTTTATAAACTCAGCGTATTCTTTGTGTGTAATTTCTTGGTTTGCTATAGCTGTCATTCCTTATACTAAATTATGACTCTGAAACCATTTCAATCTCAATTACTATGTGTGAGAGATGCTGACAGTTACTGGGAATCATTGAAGTCATTATATAAATATTTCGAGTACTTTTGTAGTTGTGTTGTTAAGACATTAGTTTTGCAATCACAGGTTTTTGAGTCTTCATCTTGATCTCATCGGTCAGTAACACAGACTTAATCACATGACGACCGATGATTTGTGAATTGAATATAGTGGATGTTTCAGCTTGGGACTCGTTGTATATATGTGTATGTGTATCTATGTATGCATATGTGCGAATGCACATGTACATATGTATTGCAAATGCATTCCAACATGCATACAGGTATACACACACAAATATACATATATACCTTTATTGTGCAACTATTTCCTATTGATAATTCTATTTATAATTCTACCTTTACGGTACTTTATTTCACTGGAAAATAATATTATTATATTGTAAAAATACTTGTATTTTAATACAAAGCATTTTCACTGATTTCGGTTACATTTATGGCTGGGGCTATTTCAAGTGAATGGAAAAATTTCAAGTGAATGGAAAAATTTCAAGTGAATGGAAAAATTTCAAGTGAATGGAAACATTCCAAGTGAATGGAAAAAATGTTTCGTAAGTTATGAGGAAATAAACAAATAATCTTCCAAACTGCAACGGTCAAAAGTTCAGGGTCACTTAAAAAAAGCATTTGAAAAAGGGAAGAAGAACGACAAAGAAACATTCCTAATCACTTGATATCTGTTACCACAGGACTGAATTACTTTTTTTCAAAACGTTTTTCAATAATTCCCAGAGTTCATCTTGGTTCTTTGAATTTCTCCTTCGCGCTCCATTTCTAGTAAACTTCCTAACGTTTTCTATAGTGTTGAGATCGGGACTTTGAGGTGGCCAGTCCATGATATCAACACCTTCGTCACTCAAAAAATCTCCCTCCGCAGTGTGACAGGCAGCGTTGTTCTGTACGAATATAGGTGGTTGAACTGACGAGTATCGGAGATGTGGAAGGCTATGTCGTGTAAAAATCTGCTTGTAGATTTCAGCATTGACAGTCCCTTGTTTGAATTGCAATGAACGGTAGATTCAGTAAAATATGAACCAAGTTCCCCTTGGTTTTGAGTGAAATTACTTTCTATGTTCAATTCCCATCCCATGGATGTTAAATTGTCCACGCATTCTGCCAGGGATGATAGAGCAGAGTATCAGATAACTATTTCAATAACTCAAGTAGAATGCACTCTCCGTTTAGTGCACTCCACTAAACATTATGGTCATATGCCTCATTTGTGAATCATATTATTTTATTTTATTTCAGATACTAACTATATTTAATTACATACTATTTAATTTATTATCAATCTAATTTAGAAACAAAAATTATTTGATGAAAAATATAATTGAATACCAAGTCAGTTGTTGTCATGATTTAATAAAAATGTATTAGTAAAAACACTTCCAAATTGTAAACATTACTGCTTCACAAGGAATTGTCTCTGAATATTTCTTGGTTTTTCCGTGATAAAAGCTATTCTCCAGTACTCTCAAACGTTATTCATTTTTGATAAGAATCTTATAACTCGTGATTAGCTGTGCGCATGACATCAGCCACTCTTACTATTTTATTCATATGACAGTCGATCGAAACATTCACACGCTGAACTCCGCGCTATTTGAATGCTACAGTGTATTTTAATTATCCTTTTTTCAATTAAAGTGTGCAATAAGCTTAATTATATGAATCAACTGTCGAGAACACTGTACATTTAGCATGAGAACTTCGGATGCCAAGTCTGTGGCTAAGCTTCGATTTCCAAGTGTAGGAGGTATTTTACTGATACTTACAAAATCTCATTTCCGCTCTGTCAAAAGCTTTAAGCTGTCTGTCTCTGTATAGGAAATTACCTTTTACAATATGTATGCATACAAGCATGAGCTATCAACTTATATATATATATATATATATATATATATATATATATATATATATATATATATATATATATATATATATATATATATATATATATATATATATATATATATCAGAACTGCGTACGTTATATCATACCTCTAGATAATACACTTCACTCAATATCGCTTCAGTTCCCCAAGCTATGAGGAATATATAGTACTTTTTCGGAGGAGCGTTATCGGCAAAAGCCTGTATACTACACAGGTGATTTGAAACGTTCGTTAGGATAAAGTTAGTGAAAATACCTGCAGCTTTTGATATTT
The DNA here is from genome assembly GCF_046866305.1 of Octopus bimaculoides. Classification (NCBI taxonomy): domain Eukaryota; kingdom Metazoa; phylum Mollusca; class Cephalopoda; order Octopoda; family Octopodidae; genus Octopus; species Octopus bimaculoides. The sequence continues at coordinate 51,468,655 of NC_142939.1, read as the reverse complement.
GTTTACAAGCATCACAAGTTTGTTATCTAGAGGAGCCAATAAAAAAAAAAGCTTATATGACCAAGAGCTGTGTATAAAATTTCAATTTAAATCTATAGCAGAAACTAACTCGCTTCTCTGATAACGGAGTAAATACGAACGTGGTTGAGATACAGAACACAGAAATGAATTGCGTGATGCCTAGATCTAGCAGTAAAACCTCAGTATTTAGATTTTTCAAAAACAACTCAGCCACTCCAAAACCTGAGCTCATACACACACACACACACACACACACACACACATATATATATATATATATATATATATATAGAGAGAGAGAGAGAGAGAGAGAGAGAGAGAGAGAAGGGGGAAGAAAAAGGGAGAGAGTGATTGAGAGAGAGTAGTTGTTGGATCCATTAGAATCTAGGCGTATAAACACGTAGGATGCCAGAAATGGCTAGTTACAATAACGCAAGCAAAATAACCATGATTGTATCCTGTGTGGGGATGATACTGTAGATATGTATATATGTAAGTACAAAATCCAATTTAAGCTTTAGATCCGACACAGTGTTGTTTATAGGTGAGTCTAGGTATAAGAAATCAAATGAGATTTAAAATTTACGACAGTTATTTCTACTGATTATGCTGTCTACAATTTACGTTCATTTATTTATTGTTTTATTCATCATTATATTTTAGTATTTTAGGAGACTATTTATTAGTCCAGATACTGTAGAGCTGACATTTTATTTTGCCCTTAGTCTAAAGTTTCAATCATATCTATCTTTCTTATTTGCTCCCTCTCCTTTGAAGTTTCTTGTGGTTTTCCGACTATAAAGTTTTGTTTCGTTTATTTCTGTCCATCTTTTCATTATTATCTTTTGAATATTTTCTTTCACGTTATTGATCAGATCTTTAATTGTTTTGATATTTTTCTCGTATATTTGTCCTTATCTAAACCTTTATCCTCGGTTTAATTAGCTTTTAATTTGTAGTTTATCGCTTTCTACTTCATAGGGTAAAGCTCAAATACGATATTATGTTTCATTGAATCAACTGTACCCTCCCCTAAAATTTCATGGCTTCGTGCCAGCGACTGTAATGTTTATTATTTATTCTGTCTCCTTATAAGAAATTTATTGTTCATTTTGTGCCTACTCTGTGTCATACAATAACATCTTTTAATTCTCTCCATACACTTCTGATCAACTATAAATAAGCTTAGTCAAGCATGCCAGTGGTGTCACAGTTGTGATCACTCCTTACTTTTCAGATGCATGTTACACAAATATATGGGCCATATATTATTCAGGCACATAGGCCTATGTTGTCCTATGTAATCTTGTTTTTTTTTTTATGACGTAGGTTTTATTTTAAAGGTATTTAGCTCTTATTGATCGTAAGCTGATTAACCGCGTAGATGCGTCTTTCATTTTTGTCGTTGTTTTTTTAACAGTAATTACACGAGTTACTATGAAAAAGTTGTTTATTTTGAAGATATTGTAATACTTGCAAGATTACAGTGTAAAACTTTCAATGTTAGATGACGCACATTTTTTACCCACAGAGCGAATTACTGTTGCTTTGATAAAGAGAGAACGAAAGAAAGAAACAGCTGAGAGCACAAAGAGATACACTAAAGTAAATTGTTGAGTTTGATGAAATACCTAGTACAACAGGATAGCCATACAGACAATCAAAACCATAGATCTGGAGCCAAATTTGTTTGAAGAATTCTTACTAAGCATTGGAAATGTTAAAAGACGTTGAACAATCTAATCCTCATGGGAAAACATAGTGGATAGAAGCAAGATTATACGATTAAATGATAAATGTCTCCGCCTATCTCAGTTAGATGCATTTCTGAGCTTTAGGAAATGCATGAAGAACAGCCAGAATATATCAGATATGCATCTCTAATGAAAATAGATAAAACGTGAAAGAAATATAGATAAAATACAGAAAATAGAATTGAAGGTTCTCAAACAAGGACTTGATGTGAAAGAGTGCAAGCCTTGTAGAAATGATTGAGACACTTAAAATATACAATTAGCACAATGTCAAGCAGTGTGCCACCAAATGATATGTTGTAGGTTTTCGTTTCTCTGAGGAATACATCAAACTGAAATTTAAAATGTTCAGCTACATAAGAGAGTTTACTGCCAAAAGAGAAGACTTTTAAAGGAATGTCATTGCAATAAATGAGAAATTAAAGCAGAAAATATGGGTAAAGGGCAGTCAAAGAAAGAAGGGTTGGAGAGGAGAAGAAGGAGGAGGAGGGGAACGGAAGATGAGGAGGAGGAGAGAGGGAGCAGAGGAGTATGAGGAAAAGAAGAAGAAGATGGGGGGAAGAAAAGGACGAGAAGGAGGAGGAAAAAGAGGAGAGGGAAGCGGTTGCAGGAATTTAAGTGAGAGTTTTGTTGACCAAGTGAAAGATAATTTAGTTACATAATGAGAATAAAAGAGAATGGGAAATGCGTGATTTACAGGAACCTGGAGGGGAGGGGCTACATAGAGTGATATGTATATGTGTGCATGTGTATGTGTTTATGAGCGTATGATAGTATTGTTATGCATTTGTGTGTGTGTGTGTGCGCGCGAGCATGTACTTGCGACTATGTATACACACATAGATACGTATTTATATACATATATTTACGTTCAAGCACTTATATATGAATGTATATCTACATGTATCTACATATATATCTGTATGTGTGTGTATGTGTGTATATACATAAATACATATATATATATATATATATATATATATATATATATATATATATATATATATATATATAAGCATCTACATATATATGTGTGTGTGTGTATATATATATATATATATATATATATATATATATATATATATACGTATATACATAAAGAGAAGGGAATAGATAGATAGATAGATAGATAGACTACACTGACGTACGGAGAGAAATTAAAAAGGAAAACAATGGGCTACAAGATAAACTAATCAACTTTTGAATGCAATTATTATGTTTACCAATAATTTGTTTCGCTCTATCTTTGTTTGTCTATAAATCTACATGAAACGAAAATCCCTGTTTACATTAAAATTCTTTTAACGTTGAAATTATTGTAAAGGATTTCTTCCGAACATGTTCCTTTGGGAACCTATTCTGAAATTACTTTTGGAAGCAAAATAACTTGAGTTCTCCGTCAGTGAGCGTATTTAACTTTTATCTTAAAATTACTTTCCTAGATCTTCGAAAATGTCCAGACTTTTGATAATTAATCACAAAATTTATCAAAAGTTGTATGTGTATGTGTGTGTATGTATGTATGTAGGTATATTTGCTTCCATTAAAGTTACGAAAATACACTTAGGATGTAGGGGCTAAGAAGAGGACGAACAACAACAATAACATAGACAAGATCAAAGAGGGGGAGTGGGAGAAGAGGGAAGGAGAATCTGGAGAAGAAAATGAATACCAAAGCTGTTTCTTCGGACAGCATTGCTGCCACGAAACCTTGGCTGATCAAGAAATTAATCTTTTGGTGTGCCATTAGAATCAAAGTAGGATTTAGTTGGCTTTAGCTACAGGACAGATGTGGAAAAAAACAATGGTATGCACACGGATATACATAGGCGAATTATATATATATACATACATATATGTATGTGTGTGTGTGCGTGTGTGTGTGTCTGTATTTGTATGTGTATATATATATATATATATATATACACGGCACAATCACACACACATATATATATATATAGAATTTCGTATAAATAACGAGAATGTACTTTTGCGTCAACCTCCTCAGTGTGCTCGACAGACTAAGTTGTATTAAGCTAAATTTCACATTACCTAGAGTTGTAATAAGCTATTCGATGTAAGGTCTAGAAAGCATGCCATGCATATTAAAAAAAAATCATATTTCCGATTTCAGTACCCCGATACGAATTTCTTTTTCTTATTTTTGTTATACATAAGTATAGCTTTGTAAAAAAAAAGAAATGTTAAAATCGAACTGCACTCTTCAAAACTTGCACTGAGAATAATCCCAAAGTAAAATTACTACCTGCTTCTATGGCAAGTTGATGCGAGTAGTTTATCCCACCCCACTTCGACATTTAGTTCATGCAATTGAAAAAACCGCATTATTTATGGGATGACCCAATGTGTGTGTGTGTATGTGTGTGCGTGTGTGTCTGTGGATGTGTATTCTTATATATATTTAATATATAGGTTCAAAGAAAGATTACAAACCTCATTAAGGGTTAATAAAATCCAATGAAGATACTGGTTAGTTATCTATTCAAAAAGTGTTGAACATTACAATTAATATTCAATGGCAAAGTAACTAGATAAATCGTGGTTTATATATATTTACAGAAGATAAGAAAATAGAGTGATAATCAATGAATAATTATTTATTAATCAAAAAATTTAACAACATCTCTGACAGCTGTTTCGATTCCAGACCTTTAGAAATTAATTAACAAAATTAAAACCAGTCGAATCTCATCAGGCATGACGTCTCTGAATTTTTCTTACCATGTCGCTCAGTTGCTTTGTTAAATTCGCAGCTGTCTGCTTTGGTGATTAAAATTATCACCTTCATTAACCGCAATAATATGAAGAGATTTCATTTCATTAAGTTCACTTGGCTGAAGATATCATTTGAAGAGTTAAATTATGATAAATAGGATAATGCCTAAAACTGTAGAATGACAGTCTGATAAACGAGTATACGCATCTCAGATATTTCTCCATCAACAACATCAGTTCTTTCGCCTCAAAATAATGGAAATTGATTATATGGGTCTGTTTAATACACAGTTTTTTTTTTATATATATCAATGATATAAAGGCGGCTGGCTGGCAGGATCGTTAGTGTGCCGCGCAGAATGCTTAGGGACATTTCGTCTGTCTTTACCATCTGAATTCAAATTCCACTCAGGTTGACGTTGGTTTTCATTCTTTTGGGGTCGATAAATTAAGCACCAGTTGAGCATTGGGATCGACGCAATCGACTTACCTCGAATACATCACCGACATTTTATGCATGTTAGTTTCTATGTACCCTTTAGTCAGGCGGGAAGACATTACTTATGACTAGTTACAAACCCTCGGAGAAGAGTAGAAGTACGTTACCCTCAAACCTAAAAAAAACAATTCGGGTGCCTGCAAGGGAATGGACTTAACTAAAGAATATCACACTGCCAGACGAACTTACTCGAACGATCGGCGCTTTAAATCTATCACTTCTGTAGGCTATGGGAAACTCTGAAGTCACTTTGTAAAGATCCAAAACTTTCAACGCTAGATATCCATTCCGATGTTCTTATATTTTCAACAATCCACTGTTTAGGTAGACAAATTTACCGGCACCGAGATGATAAACAACAAAATTAAACTCAGCGGAATTTGAACGCAGCTGGAATTCGGAGATCAAACTGTGAAACATTCTGCTTGACGAGTGAACACTTCAACCAATTCGTTGCCTTTTGGTAATTTGCAACCATTAAAACGTTTGGATGTTATCATCACACACAATTTTATCTTCTTTGTTGTGTGAATGCATTTATGAAAATATGTTTCGTATAAATGATTGAGACAACTCAGTGTAACCTGCATGAATGTGTCAATACTGATGTAGAATCGTTTGACATTATCCCTGTGCGAATAAAAGGGTTTTAGGCTAACCATTAGGATCAGGTATTTTCTAAACATTACATCTTCCCACGTGACCACTCCCTTTTCAGCATTACATATTGACATTAATGTAAGAACAGCTACGTTACAGATGTAGATATGTGTGTATGTATGTTTGTGTGTGTTAACGTAGATAGATAGATAGATAGATAGATAGATAGATAGATAGATAGATAGATAGATAGATAGATAGATAGATGGATAGATACACACGCGCACGCACTCACACACACATATATATGCATATATATATATATATATATATATATATATATATTTATATATATATATATATATATATATATATATACTTATACATATATATATATAAATACTTATATATGTGTGTGTGTATGTGTGTGTATGGGTGTATGTGTATGCATGTATGTGTGCGTGTATGTATGTATGTATGTATGTATGTATGTATAGTCTTCAAATCTTATTCAGTCATAGAATTATGATTTATTTAATAGCGAGCTGGCAATTCCCAAATTTCAGTTCAGTGTTTGATAGGTTTCATCATTAATTTGATTATAACATTGCCTTGAATTACATTAGCTCCAATGCCTTTCCATCAGCTCATTTGCCTACATTTGAAAATAGCGAAGGCCGCTGTTGAAACTCGCTGCCGGGAACCAATTTGTATGTGATGACCTTAGTCATAACATTAATATTGAGTCATCAACATACGTATACACTTCGTTGTGATACAGAGAGTGCGTTGACATGTTTATTCGACATGCAATAAATGGCGTCAGCCTCGTGCATTAATTAATTAATTAATTAATTAATAAAATCACAATATCATCATGATAAATTGACAAGAAAATATACTCAAAATGTACATTTTAAACAAACAACAAACACTTTAACTTAATCTGAAACAGGAGAAGTGTAAGTGAATTAGAAATAATTATTAGTTACTGTTGTCCCTTTGATTAGGATAAGTAATCAATAACTGATGATGCTGTAAAGAAATTCGAAACTGATCAGGTGAATGTGTCTGTTGGTTAAAAAGGTTAAAAGCATTTCATCGTTTCTTTTCGCGGCATTTGAACACGGTAGTAAAAAGTCAGAAGAGAAGCATTTTCCGACGCTTAACGCTTCTGTCAAACTATCACTCCGCAGTCAGAGAAATAGCTGCTTCGAATTTAGGGATGAATCCGGCAAATGTGAGATGAGGGGCTTAGTCTATAGAAGGAAGGGATTATGTCTGCCGGAATTGGAATCAGATGTAAAAAGCCGGAAGTATTAAGTGGAATATTTAGTCCAACAATCTAACATTTCTCCCTATGTACCTCTCAGCAGATGGAGCTCCATTATAAGATAATCTTAATGTATAATGCTAACAATTTTTAATTGGGAAAAGAATAAAAATAACTTCATAGTTACAGGATAGCTGTGGTTGTGTACAATAAGACCTATAGGAAAACGCGGGTATCTATTTAATGTTGATCGTGTTAGAAAATATATTGTTTTCTATGGTTATTTCGTCTTGGTTGTTCTATGTCTCTAACTAAAACCATAGGAATTAGCACACACAATCAATACTTTTGGCAAATTTGTCGCTTATTGCAATAAAATTACCATATATCATCTGTATTCTATGAAAGAAATATGGAGAACAAAACTGAATTACATTATCTGAAAACATATTAGTAAGACTATTCCTGCTAAAGACTATGTCACATGGACTGGTTGTCGTTTAGCAACTAATAAACTAACTCAGTTAAAAAAAAAAACTCGAGGGAAATTATAGTTTTCCTGATAAGATCTTTTATTTTAGTTTAATTTTTTGAAATTTGTTTAAATGCATTTAATTATAATTTTTGCTCATTGTTTCGCAAATATTTTTATATTCTTCATTTAAATTGCGGAAAAAAATTTTTTAACATGCTTCTGAAAAATTAAAGGAGGTGATTGTTTATTTATAATTTATTTTATTTCAGAGAAATATTTTGTCTTTTGCCTTGTTTTAACTCTATTTTAATTTTAAAACTGGAATATAAACATGTGATGTTTTATAATCAATCTTTTGAATAAAAGAAAGGGAAAGCATTTCGTTTTAAATTAACAAAAAAAAACATAATAAATAGAATCAATAAAAATAGACTTGTTAAAATTCATAGCATGTCTTTACAAAGAATAAGGTGAATAAACGTAAAAAACTTGATTCAAAAGTTAATTCCTGAAATTAAACAATAATTCCTCCAGCTTTCATCTTACCATTTCTATACTTTGTTACTTTAATGAAACTTGTTTCTGCCTGTTTTAACTCTCATTTAGTAGTTTCTGAATAAATTCACACAATTTTTTCAGCAAGTTGCACCTCTGTCATATCTTGTTAAAATATTTATGATTTCTGGTTTGCTTTTTCACTTCACTATTTTTAATTAAATCCTTCATTTGCGTTGCCAATAAATTTTCCACATTTTGTTCACTTTATTTTTGTTTTCTTTAGTTTTACATTCTTTTAATTGCAATACTCTCCGTAGAATATTAGTTCATCTAATAAAAATGCGCATAGATTTGTACTGTATCCATTACTCAGCGCTAATGCACTACTGATGAAACTAAACAGTATGATTTTCCATAATATTACTTTACAGCGCATGGTTCACATCTTAAAACAAACCCATTACAATGCTAAAAATTGGGGCAACAGAAAAACAAAATACAACGGGATCTTTCCTTACAGTTCTTGTGACTCTAATTAAAAAACCAACAGGGAGTAACCCTAGAATTTTGTCCGTTATAGATTAATAAAAAATATGTGCCAGGCACTTTCGCTTAACAATATGAAGTAGTGCATCATGATATATATACTTATATATATATATATATATATATATATATATATATATATATATATATATATATATATATATATATATATATATATAGTTATGTACATAAATATATACATATTTATGTTTTCTTCTTATTAAATATATTTCTGTATTTTGGGATGTTTTTTTGTATATTATATTTTATATTCGTTGTATATGTATATGTGTGTGTTTATGAGTGTGTAGAGCCACCGACCCTCGCCTCACCACTTGTACTTGATCTGTAATCTAGTCTGAATCTGACAACAGGCACACTATGCACCAGTATAGATTATGATTTCTAAGTGAAGAGATTTGGTTTTTTCCAGCACAAGCAAATTCCACTTTAAGCAAATTCATACTGGTGGTCGTTTAATGACAACATAATGACAAATAACATAGTATGGCCAAAATTTCAGGCCTTGAGCCTAGTAGAAAAGATTATTAGACCTGCTTTAATATATATATATATATATATATATATATATATATATATATATATATATATATATATATATATATATACATATATATATATATATATATATATATATATATATAGTTTAACAAAAGTATTTGATTCACAGACAAATGAAAAGTTTGATATATCTGTTCCTTGATAGAGATAGATTTCCTAATTCCCTCTAGTATATATGCGGTTGTCGGTCCGTATTTACGGCAACGAAAATACACCTATTGAGGAGCTAAGATAACTACTTATTTAATACTTACAATTCAATCACATGTGTGAACGTGTTTAGTCCTGTATTTTCGGTTGTTCCTCTAATGGACCCTACATACACACGCACGAATTCTCCCACATGCGGTCACCTACACAGATACAAAATAGTGGAGAGTGGTAAATCTGCGTTTTTAATAGTCTTAACATGCTAGACACGCTATATATGCATGTGTGACTGTGTGCCCATGTTTCAACATATATGCATACACACAAATACACACACACATATATATACAGGCACACACATATATATATATATATATATATATATATATATAAAACAATGTATGCGCATATATGTCTGCATAAATATGCTTACATATATATTTGTGTGTGTGAGTGTGCGTGTGTCTGTGTGTGTCTCTGTGTGTATCTGTGTGTATATGTGTGTGTGTGTGTGTGTGTGTGTGTGTGTGTGTGTGTGTGCAATAAAGCTAGCTTTATTGTTTTAATGAATTTCTAACCACAACCATCTTGATAAAAACACTACACTGCATGTATAATCTATATCTACTACTACATATAAGCACATATATTTAGTAGCAGCAACAAAAGTTTTTATAAATATATTTTAAAGATGAAAATGATAGTGTATTGCGATCTATAAGATGTATGAGATTTTTACTCTTTCATCATCAGCATTAATGTCTGTAATTTAGACAACAATCCACTGCGCAGTAGCGATACCAAAACAGATGAAATTCTTGCTAAAATCAAAATAGCAATAATGGGAAAAGTAGCCGATTAAGTGCTTTTTCTCTTTAACTTGGACATTTAACAACCACATTTCCTTTACTGCAAGAATATTGTGTCTGACCTAAGATAAATATACTAATCATGCTTTTGAATTAGACATGTTGTCTGGAGGGATGATAGACACATGATTCGAGCATTTAAATTTGCGATAAGATATCCCTTTAATATTGGTTTCAATTTTTGGCACAAGGCCAGCAATTTCGTGTGTGGGGATAAGTTAATTACATCGACTCCAGTACTCCACTGGTATTTATTTTAACGGCCCTAATAGGATAATCTGGCGGGAAGCAGAAGACACTTCCGCACCAGCCATACGATGGATAGCTATAAAGTAGACAAAGGGAGTAATTAGACTTCAACTGGAATTCTATATATAAGAAACATGAAGAAACAAAACTAAATACGTCTGTTTATTTATCGTGTTACCCTTCCGTTTCTGCCACTCAGCTTCCTTTTCGATATACTAGTATAACAGTAATAGGTTCGAATCCTAAGATATAATTCTGAGAAATGTCTCCCATTGACTGGCGTCTCAAAACAGTACCATATTAGACACCTATGTCAGCATCTACAGCAGTGATAGAGTGTTTAAAAGCGTGAAGTACTGTGTAACATACAGGTATGAGTTCTAATCACCAGGGTAGATTTTCTATTTTTATTTTTTTTATTTTTTGGTATTTCTGCTACAACTATGTGCATTCTGCTTAAAGAAATTAGCCTCGGCACGAAATTCCGTCATTGCGTTTCTGCTTCACCCTTCATTTCTTGATGTCAACGGCTCGTCGTACATCTATGTGGCTGTGATACAACTATGTAGCAACAATTGAATAAACGAGAAGGGAATAAGATAATAGATGCTCTTCACCTATAGCATCTCTGTAACCAGGTTCCAAGTACGTGACGTAATCGTGTAATATCTAGAAGTTAATGAGTATAATGAGATATTGAGAGGAAGTTAGAAGGCAAATAATTCGTTAGAATATAGAACTATAATTTAGGCAATGAAATTGTGGAGAAAGCGGATGCAGGATGGATGGTAGCGAGGATATAAGGGGCCTCTTAAATATATGCAACTTATACTACCAATATTTCTTGTTCACTTTTCACTAAAGGATTGTGAAAGTTCAGCTAAAAATGTTCGCTTTTACTGCAAGGAAAAATTAAATAGAATTTAAAATAGCAAAATGTGAATTGTATATGTGTGCACGTGTGAGATACACGTAACCATCATCATTTGTTTAATATTTTCATGTATTATGTGGATACTGCATTGTAGTATATTAAGGAACTCTATAAATAAGTACTGCCCGTCGCAGTTTTCATTTATCAACTTCTAACCCATAAATTGTGAACAGCCAGCAAAGAACACTTGGTATTTTCTTTGTCGTGAATTATATATTTACATTTGCATATTGATCACCGTTGAATATTCTATTTTAAGAAGATGTATTAAACGGAAATGGATATAATCAATCGTATTGTTCCAGTGTTATATTGTCCCCGGGAGAGACAAGATACGATAGATGCTGTGTGCTTTACATTTAGACCTACTGACCTTACAAAGAAAAGTTCAATGTGCTGTGTCTCTGCAACGGATATAACACAGATTGTTTTATTTAAAACTCATATTTCAAAGATGAATGAATAGCAATATGATATGGATTCAGCGTTAAAATAAAGTAGTTAAAAATAAAATCGTATTTTCCTCAGACAAACGCCCAAAAAAAAAAAAACGGAACAGAGAATAAAGACATCGAGGGTTAAAGAGTAATTCAAGTGGAATTTGAATTGAGATCATAAACAAGACATATTATAGTAAAGTATTGTGGAAAGTAGTCTACTTCTCCGCCATCTTAATTACTAATATCATTTCCATGAGACGTTGTCGTAAGTTATATAAGTACCAAATGAAAATATGTAATGAAAGCTACAGAGAACTGCTGCGTCCGCAATGGGTCGTACGCAAGGTTTCAAGTGGCATTGGTGTTTTAAAAACGGAATAACGACCCTGGAAGATGATGAGCGATCTGGAAGACCTGCCACGAGCATACCCTCGGAAATGTGGAGAAGACTCATCAGCTTGTACATGAGGTTCGTCGGAGAATATTCAGCGACATTGCTGATGTTGTTGGTCTGTAGTAAGGGCCCGTGCAGGCAATCCTAACGCCTGAATTGAACATGCAGTGTGTCTCTGCCAAGCTTTCCCCAACCAGCTCATCACTGAGCAGGAAGAACATTGCGTAAAAATCTGTCAAGATCTCCGTCAGTGTGCCGCTGATGACCCATCCTTCATGTCGAGAACCATCACTGGCGACAAGATTTGGGTGTGCAGATATGACCCTGTAAAAAAGCAGCAGTGGTCACAATGGAATAGCCCTTTATTTCCACGACCGAAGAAGGTACGACAGAGCCGTAGCTCCGTCATCGTTGTTTTTCCCAACGTCCGTGGTATTGTGCATTGCGAATTCGTCCCCTAATCAAGAACAAACTCATCCTTTTTATTTTCCGACATACTTGGTATTATATATCGAGAATTCGTCCCCCAGAGCCAGACGGTCAATTGAGAGTTCTACTGAAACGTTTTGAAGCATCTGAGGGAGGACATTCGGCGAATGCGACCGGATCTGAGGAGCGCGAGAAATCGGATTCTTCACCATGACGATGCACCATGTCACCGAGCTTTCCACATTCAAGAGTTTCTCGCCAAAAATAACATGTATCGCATCCGCTCTTGCCCTATTCGCTAAATTTAACACCTCGGATTTCCATCTTTCCCCAAGATGAAAATGCGGCTCAAAGGTCACTGTTTTAACACTGCTGTCGAGATCCAGAGCGAATTGTAGAAGGTCCTCTACTTGCTTACAGAAAACAACTTCCAGGGCGGATTCCAAAAATGGCAGGAACCATGGTAACGGTGTATTGCTGCACAAGGTGACTATTTCGAACGCGATGATGTTAAAACTTGCGTAAATAAGTTATTTTTCATTAAAAGTCCGGAAACGTTTTGACACCACCTCCTACTACCATCTTGGTTTGGACCGGTGCAAACTGTTGAGACATTAATAGAACATGGTAAATCTAAGAAGTTTTCTTCGTACCGTACCCTGTATATGACGGGAGGTGGGGGGGGGGGAGATACGAATAAGTTGAGAGGTTCTTGTATTAGTGTGACATGAAAGAAAAAGACAGTCGTCTCCAAGGTGTAGCAGCTGTAGTAGTGTAACAGAATACGAAATGAGGCGTCAGTATGTCTGTGTATCATTGTTTATCATATGTAGTCGACCGACTACATAAATCACAAATCACGTAGAATGTATATGCTTTTGTTGTTGATTCTCAATTTTGACCAAATCTGATATCTGTGCTTCATATAAATGCGTTTGTGCGTCGTTTTGCTTTACTTTTTTATGCACACACTGTACACTATCAATGTTATAGTGTTGTAGCCTCCCAGATTTCTAGTCGTCTTTTGTACTTGTAGCATATTTATGTTCTTATAAAAAAAAACGTGTTGGCTTGTATTTGATGTTCTTTGATGTTGAAAACCAGGAAGATTAAAAATGGGGAAAAAATACAGAGGATTATATGATTGACGGCAACTTGTGTAACTTGTTAGAATATAAACATATTTTTGTAACTACAGCAAGTTTAAATGTTTTAAACACATTAATACGCTTTCATATGTAAACTAGTGCATACGTGCATGCGTGTATGTAAGTGAGTGAATAAATATGTTCACGAATACACACACACACTGAATGTATTCCCGTTGGTTTGTTAGCATTGTTTTGTGGTTGTGGGAGGGTCTGTATGTAGAGATTTTGTGTAGGGAAATGAAGACTTACTATTAATAAGTTAAACAAAATACACATACTTAAATTGATATATATCTATGTGTGTGTATGTCTATATGTTTGTGTGTGTATGTCTATATGTTTGTGTGTGTATGTCTATATGTTTGTGTGTGTATGTCTATATGTTTGTGTGTGTATGTCTATATGTTTGTGTGTGTATGTCTATATGTTTGTGTGTGTATGTCTATATGTTTGTGTGTGTATGTCTATATGTTTGTGTGTGTATGTCTATATGTTTGTGTGTGTATGTCTATATGTTTTTGTGTGTATGTCTATATGTTTGTGTGTGTATGTCTATATGTTTGTGTGTGTATGTCTATATGTTTGTGTGTGTATGTCTATATGTTTGAGTGTGTATGTCTATATGTTTGTGTGTGTATGTCTATATGTTTGTGTGTGTATGTCTATATGTTTGTGTGTGTATGTCTATATGTTTTTGTGTGTATGTCTATATGTTTGTGTGTGTATGTCTATATGTTTGTGTGTGTATGTCTATATGTTTGTGTGTGTATGTCTATATGTTTGTGTGTGTATGTCTATATGTTTGTGTGTGTATGTCTATATGTTTTTGTGTGTATGTCTATATGTTTGTGTGTGTATGTCTATATGTTTGTGTGTGTATGTCTATATGTTTGTGTGTGTATGTCTATATGTTTGAGTGTGTATGTCTATATGTTTGTGTGTGTATGTCTATATGTTTGTGTGTGTATGTCTATATGTTTGTGTGTGTATGTCTATATGTTTGTGTGTGTATGTCTATATGTTTGTGTGTGTATGTCTATATGTTTGAGTGTGTATGTCTATATGTTTGTGTGTGTATGTCTATATGTTTGTGTGTGTATGTGTACGCATATAAATATACTTGTGCGTGTGTGTGTATGTATGTCAGGATTCAGGGCAGAAAAAGTAAGAGAAATTATATCTCCACAACAATTTCAAAAGTTTTACTAAAAAATCTAACGCCGTTTTTCTTCTCATCTCTTATATATACTTATTATGTTGTGCACTTCAGACCGTTATTTTCGTCTCATCCCTTTAAACTACACTGTTTTCTTTTTCTTTAACATTCAAAATGCCGTTTGTGTTTCCCATCTTTCACAATTAACTCGTCAAGTTGCATGTCTCTCGTGTTAGTTCACTACTACATAATAGCGTTTGTTTTTTCGGTCCGTCTTATTATTTCCCGCTTGTCATTTTATACACGTTTGTTCATACTGTCTTGTATTTCGCCTCCACCAGAATATATTTTATCTCCTTCGGAAAATTTTATGCGATGACATGAGGACTCAAACCCAAAAATATAAAGGTAAACGTGACTTGAGAGTTTATGAATCATATTGCGCACCTGCGACTATATATATATATATATATATATATATATATATGGGACTGCCATGTTGGCTTGGCGATAACTATTAATTTCCAGTACCGCTGCCGTAGTCTCTTTTAGAGAGACTTAGAAATATTAATAACTCTATATATATATATATATATATATATGTGTGTGTTTGTTTGTGTGTATATATATATATATATATATATAGAGAGAGAGAGAGAGAGAGAGAGGGAAGAGAGAGAGAGAGAGAGGGAGAGAGAGAGAAAGAGAGTGAGAGAAGTTGAATCAACGCAAAAAGTACTCCATCCAGAGATTTGGCTGCTACCTCTAGTAGCTCTTGCGATCCCATACACACTTCACTTTTAGCCATACTTCATGGCGTAGCACAGAGCAATGCATTCTTATTTCTACGCTCTGAAGTCATTCAGAAATTGTTATACTTGCCTGGCGCTTGTAAGCTTTACTGTCACGAAGTGAGATTGCCTACCATATATGCATACAAATTGTAAAATAAATTTAGTCAACTCAATGTCTTGTTATTTACCTGCAAGACATCAGACATTACATCCGTAACGACCACGTGACCACTTTGTTTTTCTCAGATATAGTAAATATCTTTTTATTAATGAATATATTCTTTGGTTTTCTCATAAGAAAGAGGAAAGTGATTTACTATAAACAGCAAATGAATACAACATGTGGGTGTTATCTTTCTGGTCGTTTTTTTTCCATTCAGCGGCTACTAACCTTCTTTTTTTTTCTTTTTTTACGTAGCGCTGAGGCGTCATTGTATTTCTAACATATTTTTAATTTTGCATCATGTCATATACTTTATGACGAGTTTCTTTATTACAAATAATTGTCGTTTCAGTGGCATTCAGACATTCAGGCATTCACTGCGTTACATAAGTGGCTGTGTGGTAAGTAGCTCGCTTACATACCACATGGTTCTGGGTTCAGTGGGACTGCGTGCCACCTTGGGTAAGTGTCTTCTACTATAGCTTCGGACCGACCAAAGCTTTGAGTGGATTTGGTAGACAGAAACTGAAAGAAGTCCGTCGTATATATATATATATGTATGTGTATATATGTATATGTATATATGTATATGTATATATATATATATATATGTGTGTGAGTGTGTGTTTGTGTGTCTGTGTTTGTCCCCACAACATCACTTGACAACCGATGCTGGTGTGTTTACGTCCCCGTAACTTAGCGGTTCGGCAGAAGACCGATAGAATAAGTACTAGGCTTATAAAGAATAAGACTTGGCGGTGCTCCAGAAAAAGAGTGTATATATATTTATATAGACATATAGATATGTATTTAATACAATGTTTACACGCATAAACATTATTATATAGAATTTTATATATATTACATAAATATAATATATATCTCACATTTTTCCCACTCTTTCTCTCTACAAAAATTGCATATATATAAATGTTTGCATATAGGCACACGATGCCCATACTCGTGTTTATGTATATGTGATCATGTATATATATATATATATATATAACGTATATGTGTATACGTGTATACACACACATCCATCGATACTGGCATATATACATCAATACTTACATAAATACATACATACATGTAAGAATGCATACAAACATCCATTCAAACACATACCAAACTACCTACTACCTACCTACCTACCTACATGCATACATACATACATACATACATACATACATGTAAGAATGCATACAAACATCCATTCAAACACATACAAAACTACCTACTACCTACCTACCTACATACATACATACATACATACATACATGTAAGAATGCATACAAACATCCATTCAAACACATACAAAACTACCTACTACCTACCTACCTACATACATACATACATACATACATACATGTAAGAATACATACAAACATCCATTCAAACACATACGAAACTACCTACTACCTACCTACATACATACATGCATACATATATACATACATACATACATACATATATACATACATACATACATACATACATACATACATACATACATATATACATACATACATACATACATACATACATACATACATACATACATACATGTTAGAACAGTGGTTTTTCTGCAGTGTCATGTTTCTTATGATGTTTGTCACACAAAATTTCATATTGTCATAAAGTTTTGTTGTAACATCAATATTGACATCTGGATATTTGGTTGAAGACGAACAAGATGGCGTATGAG
This sequence comes from Octopus bimaculoides, assembly GCF_046866305.1. Classification (NCBI taxonomy): domain Eukaryota; kingdom Metazoa; phylum Mollusca; class Cephalopoda; order Octopoda; family Octopodidae; genus Octopus; species Octopus bimaculoides. The sequence goes on along the minus strand of NC_142939.1, from coordinate 51,451,234 downwards.
CTGCACGCTTTGATCTTCATAGTGTTAGTATCACACTACCAATGCTTATTCATATACCACTACGCAAGCACAAACGCAGACATACCCACACGTATATGGATATATGTATATATATATATATATATATATATATATTCTCTTATTCTTTTATTGTTTCAGGTATTTGAAAGCGGCCCTGCTGGAGCACAGCCTCTTTTTAGTCGCGCAAATTGAATCCAGGACTTATTCTTTGTAAGCCTAGAACTTATTCTCTCGGTCACTTTCTGCCGAACCGCTGAGCTAGGGGGACGTAAACACACCAGCATCGGTTATCAAGTGATGTCGGGGGGACAAACACACACACACACACACACAAGCCCACACACACACACACACACACACACACACACACACAACTGATGAAAAAAGTAGCAGCAACACAAAACATTCGAAAAACACACAAAAAAGTGACACCACTCCAGACACTCCTTCGCAGACACAACCTTGCACAAACACAGAAAAACAGAATCGTCACACTGAGAAAAATACAAGCCAAAAAAATAACGTAGACAGCTACATTCCACATCCCACAAAACATAAAATTATTACTATAAAACAAAACATATACACTTTTAAAAACAAAGCACCCAAATGCCATCGGAAAATACTGAACCACCATGAAAAGAACTCTATACAAAGCACTACCGACGGTGGGAATAGCGACGTGTAACACCTATAGGTAAGTGTTTTTTCTCTCACTTTATCCAAACTCATGTTTGCGATCAGAATAGAGCGGGGACTGTGCTGTCGCTGGAAACAAAATGACTTCCTCGGCGACATCACGTCTCTACCATTGGATGTAGTGGCCATCAGTTGAGCGAGAGTCGTCGAGGCACGGGTTCTCGCTCCCTTCAATTGCTACGAGATATCCTTATCTCCAAGTCGGCCGGGAGCGGAGTGTTGTGGCCATGTTGTTTTGGCGGGGCTTGGACTTCGCAATACGAGCCATCTTCATAGACTCGGAGAGTAGGTATGTGGTGTTGTATGTAGCAAGCAAGAGAAGGCTATGCTTTCAGACTAATAGCGGCCTATGTCCCAAGCGGGCAGAGTCGTGCAAGGTTCTTCAGGCTCTAGAGACCAGACCTTTCTAGGGATCTCACGCGCCTTAGTGCTATGATCCAGCATAGTTTATTTTCTTTCTCAATTAAGACTGTGTCCGGCTTCCTTTTCTCAATCTCATGGTCACACTGAATCATAAAATCCTTTAGGATCTTTACATTTCTATTTTCAATGATGTCTTCGGGTTTGTGGTCGTACCAATTTTTTGCTCTGTGAAGTCCATACTTGTCGTGGTTTCTCTCATATTCCTTCTGGGCTAGTGGCGTACATTGGCTGGTAATATACCATACGGTTTCACCGTTTTGTCCACAGGTTCTGCACTTTCTGATGTGCTGTCTATTCTGTATTTTATGTAGTTTGTATTATTATTATTATTATTATTATTATTATTATTATTATTATTATTATTATTATTGTTTTTGTTGTTGTTATTATTATTACTCTTTATCACAGGTTTTGTTGGAGCTCTGAGAGGCTTTGGTATCACATCTACTCTCCTCATTGCGTATTTCCCATTTCGATTCACCATGGTTGTTCACTTTTTCTTCTTCTTTTTCTTCGATTATTATTACTATCATCATCATCATCATCATCATCATCATCATTATTGCTGCTACTAGTGTTGATTTTTTTTATTGTTTTTGTTATCAGCGATAATACACTCAAAGTCAAATTAAGCTGACAGGTTGTGTTCACATGTGATTTCGTTGATATTTCTGAAGGTCGAATATCTACGTAGTAAGTTCACTTATTAAGCAGGATACCTCTTTGGTTCTTATAAAACCCATGAGAGACACAATTGCCATAAAACCCATGAGAGATACATCGTCAGGACAGGAGTGTGAATGTGGCACAAAAGTAAGTGTACAACATTTTACGTAGACTGACTACTGCGGATCTTCTACGTCAACAAATAGCCTCTTTCCACTACGATGTTTTCCCGTAGTATCTATTGGTTACGATAACTCTTTACTGTAACTACAAGTACAAATAATGTTATCATATATTAGTGATAAATATTTACTGCGCCTATTTATTTGCAAATAATCGCCTATAATAATCAGTAGCTTGCATGGAGAAAGCATTTAAAAGACACATCATCTAATTTCCTTCTCTTGAGATGTATGAGCGTAATAAATCAGTCATAAATGACATCACTGAATTAATACGCAGTTATATTGCATTCACCATTTCTCCTTGTCTGTCTCATATCGCTCTTCTTCCCCCTCTCTCACTTTCTCTCCCCCTCTCTCCCTCTCCCTCTCTATCTCTCTCTCTCTCTCTCTCTCTCTCTCTCTACATACATATACATACACATATACAAACACATAATGAACAGACATACACAGCAAATGTCTCCAGTGCAATTTGTGGCAAGTCAAAAGATCAATGCAATTTAGAACATAGACTAATGTATTTCATTTATAAAGAAGACACTTGGATGCTTAAACATACCGCAGTGTCTGTGTGCCGTTGTCTGCACACATACGCGAATGTTTGTGTGTGTGCATCTGTATGTACATTCATGTATAAACACACAGACACACACACACACAAATATATGTATATATGTATGTATATATGTATCAGAGTATGCGTTTCATTCAAGATCCGTGTTTCCGTGTGTGTGATTGCATGTATGGTGCTAATATTCCTTAATGCGTGTGTCTGTGTTTGAATATTTATAGTAATAGTTATGCGTATCTCTCTGTGTGCATACGTGTATAATTACGTGAATATGTAAGCCATAGTATTTATGCCTGTATTTATTTTGTTAATGAAATTTACGAAAGTCTTTCTTTTTTTCCCTTCTTCCATAATACCATTAAAAAATCATATATGTGTGTGTGTGTCTGTGCCTGTGTTTGTGCATATATAATATATATATATATATATATATATATATATATATATATATATATATATATATGCATACACACACAGACAGACAGACAGACATATATATATATATATATACAAACATACATACATACATACGTACATACATGCATACACATATACATACACATACATACACACACATATATATATATATATATATATATATATATATATAGACACCATGTTATATACGTGTGTATGTATGTATGTGCGTGTATGTGGATATATGTACGTATGTATGTGCGGTTGTATAATACTTAGAAAAAACAATTCTTAAAACTGTTTTAGAAGTCGACGATTCGTTCTCTCTTGGCCATAGAAGGAAGTTTAAAGCAAGAAAAATAATAGAAATAAAGTTTCTTTTTTCAAATTTGCTAGTTGTAGTCTTGTATTTGTTCTATATTTTATTTTATTTTATTTTCATTTGTTTATCTACTTATTTATTTTCATTTGTTTATTTATTTGTCTAGAATTTTCAGTGACGAGATAATTTTCTGTTGTTTGTCATAAGACAAATGGGAGTAAAAAAAAATACCCACCGCATGGCTCATGATTGTGTTTATTGTTCAATATTTATTACTTTTTATCTAACGTTCTAGAGTAAGATTCTGTTTTTAATCAAGCATATATGCACGCACCCGCACAAACACTCACACACACACGCAAACACACACACACACATACACACACACACGCAAACACACACACACATACACACAGATGCATAAGTTTGTAAAACTATAATTATAGTATTCGTTATGGAGATCAGGTCAGTTTTGATGATGCTGACCTATAGCATTTACAAAGTCAGCTGAACAACAAAGCACGACCCACTTATCTCGTTTTCTAATTAAACAATGTCATCACCTAGTTAAAGACTATACAGTACACAATAGATGCAATCATGAATTATAACTGCTACAGGGAACCCTGCTGTACTCCACAACAAATTTCTCTCGCTCTTTCTTCCTGTTTCTGTTGTACCTGTATCCTCTGTGTGGATATTGCTTTGCCGAAAGATTAAGAAGCTTTCTTCGCAATCACGTACTACTGCTTTGTTCCCACTTCGGAGCAATATAGAGAAATCACTTTTACAAAATCCACAGGTCAGGTTAAGCTTTGTCAGTAGAATAAAGTACAAATTGTTTGGAAGCCGATTAGGTAGATTGTAGAGGTGAATCAAAGCTATGGTCTTGTCACATTCTTTGTGACACTAATTTTGCCTGAAAATTACGCTAAGAATAATCGTGTTTGTGGAATATTCGGCCACTTAATTTTTAATTCAATGAGAATGTATTTTAGCTGCTCGAAGAACTGAAAAATCTCCGTTAAAACCGAGAAATTGATTATTTATGTATGGTACACATGAAGCTACATAACATAACGTTCATATGATATCACTGAATGTTCAATAGATGTGTGAACGTGATCCATTAATGTACATCAAAATAAAGAGTGTGAAGTGCTTGCAATAAAACTTGGGAGTTTGCACTAACATTATAAGTAGTTTTGTAGCGTCAAACTTACATTATCTTAACATATTTGTAATGAAATAACGCCCCAGAGAAATAAATAAAATGGATCTAATTCATAGATTAGAAGAAAATAGTATTACAGTACAACAGAGAAAAAAATATCCAATAATTTTAGTAAACAAGGAAAATGTGTAATAGCACATCCAAACATATGTGCGCACTCAGATGCACTCGCACACACACACGTATAATATATGCATATATATTGTATATATATTATATATATATATATATGTGTGTGTGATTGTACGTGTACGTTTATATACATATATATATATAGCTTTCTGTACATTCTCACAAACACACAAATATATATGTCTATATAAATATACATATACATATGTATGTGCGTGTTTGCGTGGATATATAGGCATGTGTGTGTGTACATATACGGTGGTGGGGATGCGCGCTTACGTTTGCTATTCACTTTGTCATGTGAAACTCGCTTCCTTATTACGACGCTCCCAAGGTATATGCTGTACATAGTATACCAAGAAACCTTTTCTACATCACGTGATATATAGATACAATTTATATGGTAGAATTCTCTTAATACCGAAAGAGCTTTATATTACCCGTACGCTTGTAAAACTTGTACTACTCGACTAAATACTTAGCAAATTTATTGAATGAGTCGTTCGTCTGGAGACTATTCTAGAATATTGAAGACTTCATTAAACTTGATGGGAGACATGTTTTAGCACTTTAGCATTCAGATTATACTGTAAAATGTTAATTAACCATGCATTATGTTGTAATTTACTTTTAGAATGACATAGTAGAGTAGATATCAGAGGGTTAATCTGGTTGTTTTAAACGTAAAACAGGTAAAATCCTGGAGCCAGATATGGCCGGATTAAAAGCTAAAAGGTTGATTGTAATCTACGAAAATATAGTGTAATTAAAGTAGTGCTGCAGAATATTTCGATATTAAATTATGGCGATCCACACCAAACATCAAAGAACTTGAAAATTTATTACGATTACTACTACTACTACTACTACTACTAGTGGTGGTGGTGGTAGTAGCAGTAGTAGTAGTAGTAGTAGTAGTAGTAGTAGTAGTAGTAGTAGTAGTTGTAGTAGTAGTAGTAGGGTTTTTTTGGTGGAGTGGTTCATTGCTTTAGAAGTACTGTTAAATATCACGAAGTACTTTGGTAGTGGGGTTCACTTGTTCCAAACAACCACGCACTAGCGCTGATTCCCTAAAACCAGCGATAGTGTCTTTCTTTCGTCACTCGATCTGCTAAGAATAGCAGCCATATCTCTACCAAATCTCAGCTATTTACCGCTGAAATAAAGAATACACTGCACAATGTAGTTATAGCCCTTTATATAGAGATGAGAGAGAAACAGCGAGGATGCATTTGATCCTCGACGTCCAAATTCGGATTTACATAAATCTAAGGAACAATAACAATATTAAAGGCAATAGGTATTTTTTTAAACGTCGTTACTGTTTTTCTTACACCATTTTTATGAAGGAATATTTCTTGTTTTTAAGGAAAGTAAAATAGGGAAGCACTTCAAAAGCAAATAGAAGACTTCAGTTTAAATCCTTTGGAAATGTTGAGTCTAACAACTAGAAGATTATAATTTATTTAATCCTCATCACGCTTTTGTTTTCATCTCTGAAATCCCTTTCCTATAAAGACTCTATTAATCCGAATTTCTTTCACAGCTTTACATCTGTTTTCATTCAACTTCTGTTTCGTGTTAGAAAAACGGCGTCGAAGCCTAAAAACTGCAGTAGTAGTAGTAGTAGTTGATATTGTAATAGGGGAGAAAGAGGAGAAACACTTTTACGCACACTCATTTATGCACTGAGACACACACATATATGTGTGTGTGCTTGTGAGAGAAAGTGTATGTGTTATATGTAGTAATATACAGGTATGCATACAGATGGATATGCATGCGCCTTCATTTTTCTAGTAGTAGTAGTAGTAGTATGCAATTGGGTTTGGCCAAATTCCCAAAGGAGAATCGAAAGAATCACAGGAAAGAATATTACGCAATAAAATGCGCAACAAATGAAAATAATATAAAAACATTATACTTCAGTAGCATTTGAACTTAGAACGGGGAGACGAAATATAACAAGACAATTTCTCCGGTGTGTTGACGATTTTGCCAGCTCGCCGACTTTAAAATCTTTATAATAATGTGTTGGTAATTTGTCAATTTTTGTGTGCGTATGAGTGTATGTGTGTTGTGAATGTATAACCACACACGCGCCCATACATACACATACAGACACGCACACACGCACTCACATTCTCTTCATTGGCTTACAATGTTTAGCGAATGAATTTTACCGGTGAAAAAGTAATTTCATAATAGAAAATTCATCAAAGTATTAAGTACTTTATCTAAATATTCGCGCATCCGCGATATAGACGCCTGCTGCTGAGGAACGAAACTGCGATAACTTTATTCCTATAATGTTTTATATGCAGTGCAGTTCTACCAGCTCACATACTTCAATTCAGACATTATCACCCATCCTGGTATCACATAAATTCTCTACATTCATTGCACAAAATTATAAATACAAAATACACACATATACACGCACACACACACACACACACACACACACACACACAAACACACACACATATATATATATATATATATATGTATGTATGTGTGTGTATATGTATGTATGTAAGTAGGTGTTCGTGTGTGTAAGTATATCTGTATATAGGTGTTAATATACGTGTTTATTTCATTAAAGAGACGAGAAGTGAAAGATATATTTATTGAATTACAGCCTATGTAGGTACCCACACGCAGACACACATAAGAGCGCACGCACGCACAATTATAGTCACACACACACTGACACACACACACATATATATATATATATATATATATATATATATATATATATATATATATATATATATATATATATATATATACATATATTTGTGTGTATATGTGGTTATGTATATTATGAATAAATATTTTTATATCCCCTCCTCGGCACATATACAATTCAATACTCATAGAAGTTCACAGAGAAAGCGAAAGGGAGAGAGAGGGGGTGGAGAGAAAGTATAGAAGAGAAAGGATTTAGAGAGACAATGAGATAATTAGACAGATCGATAGATTCAGGTGCAGTCTTCCATACTAAGGAATTATATATTGAAATATCTACTGAGAATCATTTTCGTTTCAACAGAATCTTATTTATTTAGGAATAATTTCCGCTGTTTGATTTCGTGAATAAAAGTTACCTTCTTATTCCTAATTGTTATTCTGCTCTTGTAAAAGCGAGACCAAGTAATATTGAATTCCAGATTCTGTTGCCAAAATTCCTGCATCACTTCACCAAAAAGCTGATGTCATTTTTCACTATTCGACTAAGAGACTTGAACATTGCCGAAAATCTTCAGCAATTAAAGATCTAATTTTGGTTTAAACCACAGGCGAGGGTTTTATAACAACTGAAGATGTTTATATATGTGAAACACTGTCTGGCTGTTTAAAATGATTGGTGGTTTCTTAGGGTGAATAATCTATATTCGAGTATTTGTAATGTCATGTGATAGATGACTGCCGATTTGGGAAGGGGGGGGGGGGGGGTGAAAGTCTGTGTTGAGGGGTTGCTATTTAAAAATGGACCTATGCGTGATGGTGATTCGTGAATGATGATTGATGAAGCATATACAGAGTGAGCGTTGTGTTCAACAATTCACTTTTACTTTCTTTTCATTGTTGCGTTTAGGTATTGGTATTTTTAGTGTTTCGTTGGTGTCGACATTTGATGTCTGATGCTTAAATTTTGGTAGCCGACTAATGTTGCCGACTATAATGTGATGTTTGTTGTATATTGATAAATATCTTGTGCTTGGTTGGATTTTATGTGTGATATGTAGTGCTCCCTCTTGGCGAACTGGTAGAATCCTTAGCATACCGGACAAAACGCTTAGAGGTATTTCATCCGACTTTGCGTAAATTCTGCCAGGGTTGACTTTGCCTTCTATCCTTTCGGGGTCGATGCAATAGGTACCAGTTGAGCTTTGCAGGCCTTGTGCTTATGTTAGAAATGATATTTCATGTACCGTTATCTGTCTTGAGTATACGTATTCATGCAGTGCATGTGGTATGTGCAGATAGATAGATATATATATATATATATAGATAGATAGATAGATAGATAGATAGATAGATAGATAGATAGATAGATAGATAGATAGATAGATAGACAGATAGATAGATAGATAGAGAGAGAGAGAGAGAGAGAGAGAGAAAGAGAGAGAGATATGCATCCGAAAAAATACCCGCGGGTGTATCTGCCACACACTTTGAAATGATGACTGGTACACATTCACTGAAGCTTCGCAAATAGCAGATATGCTACGAAAATCCTAAACCTTTATACATACGCCATTTTAAGTACCACTACGTAATATTCATAATAGATATAAGGAAAGTAAATGTAAGAGTGTATTTTTAAATGTCTACAATTCCTTTTCTATAATGAAAGTGTTAAAGTTCAAACACATGATATTTGTTTTAATCATTTGTAACTCAAGTGCAAACCAAGAACCCACAGTTTTAAGAGTTTGCTGGACTAGATTAAAAAAAAGAAACAAACTGAAAAGCAATCATTGTATTAATTTCTTCCAGAAGACTAAAAATTTGTTTTCATGCATCTCATAGTATGATCTTATCGCATTTGATTAGTTCGAAGGGAAAATAAACTTCAAAGCTTGAAGAAACCGGAGACAACGCGACCAGAAAACAAATTACTGTTATCCTTTGAGTAATCCCAAGTTAACTCTATAGATGTGATTCACATCTGAATTTCCAATGCAGCCATTTATCTTTGAGGGAAATTCTGATGTCACATGCTGATAATTATCTTGTTATCATGCAACATATACAATCTCAATTTATTTGTAAACGATAAGAAAAATCCTTTCCGAACCATCTATTATGTGAAATGGTGAACCACAGCAATTTGTAAATGACATACGATTTCAATAATTTCCTGAACGCATCTGTAGCCGTGCATATGTCTTGTAGTTCTCAGCATGAATAACTGCAACAAATATCAAAACGTATTATCCCCAAAGCAACTGTTTTTTATTGTCCTTGACATCTATACACAAAAATTACTTCTGTTCAACGGGACTATTTGAGATGGGACTATTTAAATTATAGAGGATCTAATGATTTCGCTGGGGAACTTTTTGTTTTTTTACTCTGAACATGATAACTTATATAAATATATTCAGTGCTTAATACAAGCTAATGTCATACACATAACCATAAATTTCAATTGTGATTTTTTTTTTTTTTTTTTTTTGCTAATCCGGTTTTAGAAAATGCGTTAATTTAATGTATTAGTTTTTCATAATAAAAAAATCTTACAGCTCTTTTTAGAGTATGCAATACATTTAAAGCTGATACAAAATGTTTTATTATCACCATAATAGTCAAGGATTTTTGTGATCTAATAATTCCATTCATGTGATTGTTTTGCCTTCGGAATTTGGAGAATTCAGCTTGAATTTTTATTGTCTTTTTCTGTTTTGATTTATTTATTTAAACTGCTCTTTTCTTACATTTACTGTTTCATAAGATTTTCGTAAAATATTTCGATATATTTTTCACAAATACTTCTTACTTTCACACTATGTTTTGTATAGTAGTGAATATGTATACATAAATAATATTTTTCATCTGCATGAGAAACACGAAGTCCAAGTATCGCTGAAGAGCAGAAACGCAGCCACGTTTGTGCTCATAATGAACATGGTACATATTAACTTGACTATTATTTTTCTAAACAACTTTCACCGATGAGTACCACGTGATTTTTACATCTCTACTTTCGCAATGAGCTGAAGTATAAGCCTATCCTCAGGAGTCCTCGTGAGATTGAAACACAGCCATACTTTTTCTTTCACACTCCAGAATAACTTAAACATCATTAGTTATTAAACAATGTTGTTGTTTACTTCGAAATAACTCTTATACATAAACATTCTGATAACCAATACAATAACATCAACTTAATAATTACTCTTAGTAATGTATTTTCTAACACAAATACAGAATACACCATTTCGTTTCTTATGTTTATCTCTCTCTCTTTCTCTCTCTCTCTATGCATATATATATATATATATATATATATATATATATATATATATATATATAGTTATCGCCAAGCCAACATGGCAGTCCCAAAATTAGGACGAAAGCTGCCGTGAATTAGCTCCAAGAAGCCATCGCCTCTAGCTAACTATGTGACACACGAAACCTGTGTCCTTTATAACCTTCGAACAGGGGAGGTCAGCAGTGTCCCCCTGCTGGTTTGGCATCTGCAGACTAGTTTCAGGGTGTTGCCCCTTGTCAATGCAGAGCAGCCAAGCCCTAGCCAGGCGGCGCTGCTGACCATCTGCTCGAAGGTTATTTATCTAATTTCAGTGGAATCTATCCACTGGTTTTCAGAAATAGAGTTATTAATATTTCTAAGTCTCTCTAAAGGAGACTACGGCAACACCCTGAAACTAGTCTGCAGATGCCAAACCAGCAGGGGGACACTGCTGACCTCCCCTGTTCGAAGGTTATAAAGGACACAGGTTTCGTGTGTCACATAGCTAGCTAGAGGCGATGGCTTCTTGGAGCTAATTCACGGCAGCTTTCGTCCTAATTTTGGGACTGCCATGTTGGCTTGGCGATAACTATTAATTTCCAGTACCGCTGCCGTAGTCTCCTTTAGAGAGACTTAGAAATATTAATAACTCTATTTCTGAAAACCAGTGGATAGATTCCACTGAAATTAGATAAATAACCTTCGAGCAGATGGTCAGCAGCGCTGCCTGGCTAGGGCTTGGCTGCTCTGCATTGACAAGGGGCAACACCCTGAAACTAGTCTGCAGATGCCAAACCAGCAGGGGGACACTGCTGACCTCCCCTGTTCGAAGGTTATAAAGGACACAGGTTTCGTGTGTCACATAGCTAGCTAGAGGCGATGGCTTCTTGGAGCTAATTCACGGCAGCTTTCGTCCTAATTTTGGGACTGCCATGTTGGCTTGGCGATAACTATTAATTTCCAGTACCGCTGCCGTAGTCTCCTTTAGAGAGACTTAGAAATATTAATAACTCTATTATATATATATATATATATATATATATATATATATATATATATATATATATATATACAAATACATTTATATGACTATGGGGCATTCATGTACATACATATTATAAATTCATGTGTGTGTGTGTGGATTCAGTGTTTCTTGTCTTCAGCAATATTCTACATTTTCATTTCCATTTTTATACTAAACAGAATAATCTTTGTTTATTTTCATTGTTTTAAATATATTTTTCCATATGTTAACAATAGAAATTCGAATATGTGTGCGTGTGTGTGCGATGTGTGTGTGTCAGTGTCAGTGTTCCGTGTGTGGGTGTGAGGTCTGTGTGTTTGTATTTATGTTTGCGTAAATATATGTGTATGTATATATATATGTGTATATATATATATATATATATATATATATATATATATATATATATATATATATATATATATATATATACAATACTGAAAAAATTAAATTTTAAACATAACTAGTATATTTAAAATTAATTACTTCCAGACAACTATCACCAATAAACTCAAACATTATTCTTGTTCTCATAATATTTTAAAAGAATATATATGTATCCGTGTGTTTGCATGTGCGTGTGCATGTGTGTGTACGTGTGTGCATGTCTGTGTGTGCATGCGTGTGTGGTTGTATGTTTGTGTGTGTGTTTACCTAAGTTTTCTATTTATTGATCATAATAGTAAAGAATTTTGGTCACAAGGTCATCTTCGTCATAAAAACGTCAATGTTCATCCCAGCCGTTTATTTCAAGACAATAACGTTTGATAAAGTTACATCCTGTTTTTGCCAATAAACTTATAATTTACATCTCAATTTTATTACCTCTGTTTACTTTTGCTTTATAATAAATTTTAACATATTCCATTTTTTTTTGCTTTGTTTTGTTTAAATAAGTTTTAAATTATTATCAAGAAATGTTGATATTAATTTGTTTTCCTTATAAGAATATTTTTTTCTGAATTAATTAGAGGAAAAGAGGCGGTAACGCATTACCATCTTCAATAAGTGAAAATATTCAAATTAACGTATTTCTGAGTGAATCTTCTGGAAATAAGAATAGGTGGCCATTTGCTGGAGAGGTGGAGACACTTCATCTTCCTCAAAAATTGAAAGATATTTAAATTAGTGTATTTATTATTACATCTGAAAATAAGTTCGGGTAGTTATTTGAGATGCGCTGACATTTTACCATCTTCAAACTATGAGAAATTATATAAATTAATATCGCTTTCATTATATGTTCTGAAAGTAAGGTTGGTTAATCATATGTTGGATGGCGTGGGTAATATGTTGCTTGAGCAATACTTTATTTGCACTCATCATCAACAAGTGGAACAGCTAATGATGTCAAACAAATAGTGATTCATTGATTATGAGTAGAATAATTAACGAAATCTTTATTGTTAGGCACATGAATTTTGCACACATTTCCCATTATACAGCAGTTTGTCGTTAAAATCCTGCTTAGTTCGATTCGATACTTGAACTGTTCAAGCCCTAGTTTTGTGTCCTAGATAATTCATTCCCTCTTGACAGGAGTTTGCCAGTGGTGAATTTGTTTGATGTTTTTGAGCAGTTCATGTCAGAAAAATATAGAAACATAGTTTGTGTTGTTTCCTTGGTTTTTAGAAGGGATGTGGACATGCCGTTTGTGGGCGCTGCAAGGACAATACCTATACTTTGAAAACTTTTTTCGAGGAAAGGGTTTGTTCATGCATGCAATACATGTGTATACATACCTACAAACTTACATATACATACATACATACATGCATATATATATATATATATATATATATATATATATATATATATATTATTGACGGCATATGAATTTTATAAATGTTAGGGATACGTGAAATGATACTCTTTTGGGATGATGAATCTGGAACCACATCACATAGAGAAAGGTTTTGACTAATCAAATTTTATCCTAGTTTTATAAGATCTGGTGTTGTTTTAAATCATATTCCAGAAAGAGTAAATACAGAGACGATTCTCTTTAGTTTTGATAAGATTGAAACCTACACAAAAATCCTGAAAGCATTATGATTGGGTGCGTTGAAATTCTGGATAGACAAATATCCACATAAAAATCAGTAGTTGTTCTCAGAAACATTTATAATAGAACTGCGACTGATGCTAGAAGACAAGTAATTCACTTTTGACAACAACTTTTGTCTTGAAATAAGAGCGGGTGCAATGTGCACAATAGTTGCACCTGCTTTCATATCAGCTGTAATGTTTGTAATAGTCCTCTTTTCTTCGTTAAGGAAATGTGAAATGTGGTTGTTTCACTGTCTTTTGAAATTATGCTTACATATGCCTCAAACGACACACTTCTATCCTGAATTTTCTATGCTACAGAGCGATAATGCAATCAATAGCAAGTATTTTTGTGCCGACATAACTTTTCACACTTGCATGTACAGCTTGTATTATATCTCTTTCATTTGTTAGACAATGTACATCTAACTAATATGATTAATGTACTTTAACCTCGAATGTGTTATGCTTCAATAACTGCCCGTACACGTAGTTTAATTGGAACTACGTAACACTGTGAGCTAAACTACATTTGCTATGTTGGTTTTTACATGTAGAGAGAATGGCAATGTAGACCACGTAATATTATGGCTTCTTTTTTTCTATCGGTAGTTTTGTCAGAGCTAGCAAGTCGTGTAAAGATAATCTTGTCATTGAATCCGCCATCCTTCGAGACGTTAGTGTACAACACATCTACGAACATAAGATTTTCAACGTTTTGAATGGAATATATCTGTGAATCACAATATAGTTCAGCGTTTTAAAATAGATATTTTACGTTATATCATTCATAGCATTATTTCAACTATTCTTTGTGTGTACTATGAAGATCTAGTATTTAATCTGATGTTTCATGCCAGGAAAAACAGAAAGTCTCATGTCTGAAAACATTTTGTGATAACATATATATAAGGATGTTAATTTAAGACCAGGTTGATGTTACATATTTCTGAAAATTATGGTGTTTTCTTTCAGAATGATAACTAGATTTTCTTGGTCCTATTTCCACAAATTTTCTGCTGACATTTGTATTTCGATGAATTCATGCATATTTAATAATGAAGCAACACAGAAAGAATGAAGTTTTCCTGAAAAATGTTTTCCTTCGTTAATCAATAATGAGAAACAGATTATTAACCAGAAGAAATTATCTACGTTCTGGTGAAAAACTTAATCCCAGAAGCTTTTATATAAAATGAATATTTTATTTTTCATTCTTAAATATTTGGTAAATGAGAATTCCATGCCGTAGTCAATGATAAATTGGCTAGCACTTAGAGAAATGGATTTCGTTAATTTAATCCGAACTATGTGGGATGTATTGAATTAAATAATAATCATTAATGGACTTTTATATGGAAAGCTAAACAGGAAGCAATTAAGGAAATAAGTTTTCTTATTACTGTTTTATAGTTAAATGTTCTTTAGATTTTACTATAAAGAGATTAGGGATAGAATTCCAAAACTATCTATATTTATGTTTGAATATATCTATATATTTGCACGTGCATGTAATGGTAGAATATGTATGTATGGGGATGTCTGACTAAATGTATATATATATATATATATATATATATATATATATGAGCATTTCTGCATGTATATGCATTCATTTACGTATAAATATACGTATGCGTGTATGAGTGTGTTTACGAGGGTTCATATTTGTGTATATGTAAGTAAATGTGTATTTATTAATGAATGTATTATTGTATGAGTTTGTGTGTGTGTATATAGAAAGATGTACATATATGTATGCGTGTGTGTAAGAGTGTGTGTGTGTGTGTGTGTGTGTGTGTGTATGTGTACATGCATTTGTGTACTATAATAGTGTTGCTAAAACGCTAAGCATTTTGCTTTTATTTGTTTTTCGTTCTTCTAAGTGTAGGAATGATTTATATAATTTATAAACACGGGATACAAAATAATGATTTCTCTTTCCTTCCTAAAAGATTGAAAGCTTCACATATATTGTTTTGTTCTTTAGCTATTCATAAGAGAGCAGAAATCTCAATCTTAGCTATAATATATAATATTAATGTCTTTTCCACATATTACCGCCATATTTTATTTCCTCTTTTTTCCAATCCCTCTGCCACACTTACTTTATAAGAATTGTTCTCGTCACACGTAGTAAGTCACCTACTTAGAGAACTCGTAATAATGGAACTTGCCAATTAAGGGAATCTCATTCCAATTTCTAAAAGTAATAGCGAAATCTGTCATATATCGCGGCCGGAGAATGGTTCGTCATTACATTGGGATCTGTATAAAAGATGAGAATGCATTCAGCTGGAATAGTTTGAATAATTGTTGAGATCTGACCACGATGTTGGGTAGGAGCTAGTTGAAACCGCCAGTTAATCTGACTTTATTACAGCGAACTTAAGAGGATCGAAAGCAAAATAAACCTCGTCTAGTATTCAATAAAGAATATAAGGAGTCAGAACAAATATCACAAAGCATTTGCTCTGATGCTTTAATTGTTCCTGCCTCAGATCAAGATCGATATGATAACAATAATAAAACAAACTTCAGAAGGAGTCATCGAAAATAAGAATTTCAAAATCCTGTGGGATTCAATGATCACCTGACCAGACATCGGAATCCGGACATTGTCGTGGTGAATAAAAAACAAACATGAACTATGTCCAATAACACAGATTTACAATATGGAAGCAAATCTATCATGTTAGCGCGCATTCTGCCGTTGATGAGGATAGCTGGAAATATTGACAATGCACATATACAGTCAGACACATGCACACAAACTGATATATGTTTGTATGTATGTATTCTATGAATGTTGTGTGTATGTATCATTCAGTTATGTGTAAGGAAAAGCTTGCGAGGGAACAGATATGGACTTGACTTGTTTCCAGAAGCTGGCCAGTTATTAGTCTGTAACTAATTACATTATTTATTAATAAGTGTAAAATAAAGCAATATAGAATAGATTGAATTCAGTACCTTGTGACATACTGAGAAGGTATGTCACAAAGTGCTCAATTCAGTCTGTCGTATCACAATATAGGTATAAGCATTAATAAACCGTTGCGTAGTTCTCAACAAATTGACTTTACAAGCTACAGCGTAATATGTAGAAAGACAAATTGCGAGGGTTAAAATGCGAAAACTTCAATTTGTATTTTGGTTACTAGCTACTTCTGATTTGGAAACACTATTTGTATATGCTATATTTTTTCAGTAATCATTTCTGTTGCTTTTCTTATGTGCATTACCACAGACAGCTAGGTGGCCATATTCGCAGTCATGTGATCCGTCGACTGGTCACTGTGTTAATAAATGAGCTGAGGCAATAGATGATACAGGAAAAAGTAAAAGATAAAGCAGAAAAACAAAATGGAAAAGAAAAAAGAGTAAAAGTAAAAGACTGAAAATCAAAAAAGATATTTTTAAAAAAATGGTTTGTAACTTTACTTAATGCAAAAATAACTTAGTTATTGCATATCACAGAAATAACAGATACAGCAAAATAACACCACCGCATACAACAAGAGTATCATCAACAACAACAACAACAGCAACAATAAAAAGGACAGTATCAGCTACAACAACACTTCTTTCTAAGAAATGTTGAGCATATTCTGTGGAATTTCACTCTCAGATGTAATTTCACAAGTCAGATAATATATATTTCTAATAACATTTATCACAGACAAGCAAGAACATACTAAGCAAAATATTGGCAGAAAAAAAAAGGAAAGGAAAAAAAAAAACCAAAGAATTTCCAGACACCACAAAAGTCTGATTTCTGTTGATGGAACTGACAAATGCGAAAAATTATTCTTCCCTTACCAAGACTCTTTCAGAACCATTCTATTTGGAATTTTAGATATTTTTTCCGTTAACACTACACAAACACCTTTCAAATTCTGCTTTCACTAATGTGTTTCGGATAGTATTTAGATATTATTATTGCTGTTGTTGGTAAGGCGGCGAAATACTAGAATCGATGTTGCGTCGAACAAAATGCTTTGCGGCATTTTTTTAGGTTCTGAGTTCAAATTACGCCGACGACGGTTCTGCCTTTCTTTCCTGTCGCACTTGATAAGATATGTACCAGATAAGTCCTCCTGGTGTCTAGGTGATCAACTTACTCGTTTTCATCAAAACTGCAAGCTTGTGTCACCATTAGTGGCACGAGGCCAGCAATCGCTTGGTGGAGCTGCTTCCGGCTCTTTACGTTTTGAGCACAAATTCCGCCGAGGTAGAATTTACTTATCATTCTTTCGGGGTCGATAAAATAAGTTCCAGTATGGTAGATGAAACTGAGTAATTTCTTCTCCTGAAGTCTCCTGGCTTTATGCCAAAATTAGAAAGAAAGATTGTTTTTCTTGAGAGAGGTAGTTAGGATGGTGTTTTTAGTACCAGAGAAAACCTGTTAGCCTATGGTCATAAAGATTTCATCCATGACAAGTACATATTTTTGAAACATAGTATAACTAATAACTTTTTCATGTTGCTTTTGACGGTGAAATTTTCATAAGTATTTCTGTCACACTCACTGTCTACGTCACGACTTATTCTGATTGATACTCTTATTGTTTAAACCAGAACAATTTATTCGCGTTGAATCAGGATCCAAACATCACATTTATAAACTGTCTCTCTTTTTTCAGCCGTTTTGTATGTAAGACATGTAAATTTTTTCAACCTGTTCTGTCTTAACAAATGGGAAGGTGTGATTTAATGAGAATGGGGTATTGCTCAATGTAGCAGGATGAACGACAAAATTAATATGTTTGTAGCATTATAA
>NC_142939.1:51410222-51425222 GCF_046866305.1 Octopus bimaculoides | reverse complement strand
TGTGTGACAGTGTGTATATTATTATACGAATATATATGCATGTATGTAAACTAAGGGCTTCTACACAGTGTTTGCCAATCACATTTGCTTATATAACATTGGTCGGCTCGGGGCTGTAGTAGAGACATTTGCCCAAGATGTGCCGGAATGGGTCTGAACTCAACAAGAAATGGTTACAGAGCGAGCTTTTTGAAGTATCCTTTTAGATAGCGAATATTGCTGTTGGTAATACCATAACTAAGGCATTCATATAAATGGTGTCGCTATTATATCGACGACACAAGTATATACCTGGTAGTATCTATTGTCTTAGAAAAGAGGAAAGATTAACTTAACTGACAAACTCCTATCCTTGCAAAGTCAGCACGAATTTGATTTCCCAATAGAAAAAACTATACCCAAATAACACTAAATAGTTCGAATTATTTAACGTTTATGACATCCACCAACTAGATTTTCATCAGGTTTAGTCTTATGTAATAATTAGATATTTTAATAAGCTACTGTATAGATTCTATTCTGCTTGTGGCGCCAGTAATATTATTTGCAAAATGCATCTACGTTTGGATATAGATGTATCCTTTTGTGCATGTATATTTGCGCGTATGTCTTCGTGAAAATATGCAATTGTAACTACGTATCTTTCTCTTATGTGACACTCTTACAGTCACGCATAGATATACAAACCATTTCATGAAAAGAAAACAAATTGAAGAAATAATAAAAACTAGAGCAATACCTGCTTTTGTCCTCGTGCAATTCCAAACGCACGAAGACTAATATTCCATTTAATCTAGCAAGGAGAATCTGCACAATAGTTTCTCCGGGAATTAAAATAAGAACTATTTGGAAGACAATATCCATCAATGTTAATAGACAACGGAATAGAACGTGCCAAAGCAATAGATATTCAAGAACTACGAAAAGCAAAATACACTTCAGGTACGCCCATTACTCTGCCCTTTATTACAGCATATAGCCCCCGAAACACAAAGGGTTACAACATTATCCACCATATCATTCTACTACTGAAAGAAGACTCACGTAGAAAAGAAGCAGTTGAAATACATAAAATAATCAAAAGTGAATGACACTGAAAATCCTGACAACCAAAAAGTTCATATTCGCGTTGTAATGCTTCTCCTTTTCAAAAAAGGAGAAAATGCTGCAAAGACTTGCAAAAACATTTGTGAAGTTTATGGTGATGATGCTGTAGGTGTATCAACTGTTCGAAGGTGGTTTGCAGAATTTAAAACTGGAGAGTTTAGCTTGGAAGATGATGGTCGCAATGGAAGACCTTCAAAATTGGATGAAGATGATTTTCAGGCAAAAATCGGAGAAAACTCAAATATCACGACTAGAGGACTTGCAGAGGAGTTGGAACTTTCTAAAAGTACGGCTCGTGAACGCTTAGTAAAGCTAGAATACATTTCTCGCTATAATGTATGGGTCCCTCATACATTAGAAACGATACATATGTACATATCGGTCTATAGACCTACATATATAAGCATATGTATACATATGTATATGTATATATATATATATATATATATATATATATATATATATATATATATATATATATATATATATATATATATATATATATATATATATATATATATATATATATATATATATATATGAATGCATATAATTAAGAATTTATGTATATGCATGTGTATGTAATATGTAAACTTATGATTTGTAATAATTGTTTTATATGATTTCGTGTGTCTTTATTTGTAAAAACATGTTTACATCATATATAAATCGTGTGCAAGAACACAGAATATAATAACTCTGTTTCATAAATTTTGAATTCAATAAATTTTCAA
This sequence comes from Octopus bimaculoides, assembly GCF_046866305.1. Classification (NCBI taxonomy): domain Eukaryota; kingdom Metazoa; phylum Mollusca; class Cephalopoda; order Octopoda; family Octopodidae; genus Octopus; species Octopus bimaculoides. The sequence goes on along the minus strand of NC_142939.1, from coordinate 51,423,381 downwards.
GATTTCTAAATTCTACACCCCATCAGGCCATCCCTATGCTCTGCATACACTGATTTCATATATTAATCAATATACATTCGTAGTCAATAAGTTTTTGTTTAAATTCACACGCTCACACACACAAACACAGGTACATACATACATAAATATTAACTTATATATGCTGTTGTTATAGTGGTTCTGCTTTTAGAGAAAAGGAGTGTGAGATATATATGTATATATAGATAGATCGAAGTTAAGTATTCATATGTTTTCTTTTATATATCTGACTTCTAACTTATCTATAAATCTTTCAGTGTATTTACTTATCAGAGTTGCTTCTATATAAATATATATCTTTGTTTCTCTGCCATTGTTAACTGTTTACCTTTGTGTGTATTTGCATGTATAACGGCATATAAACAATATGTATGACTTTATGTTGGAACACACACACACACACACACACACACACACACACACACACATATATATATATGTGTATATATATATATATATATATATATTGTTTTCAGGATCCAGTACAATCAGCGAATCTTAATAACAAAAAACTCTAAAGTAGAGCCGGGGTCAGAATACCTGTGCACTAACAGTGTGTATGGAAATTCACGTATTTACTAGAGCAAACAAGGGTTTCTTCTTCCAATTCCGCGTACATTTACACGTAGAGGCCGACTACACAACGCATACGCAAGGTTACACAGGAGTATACTCCAGTATGGAGTTCACGGTCCACTGTAGGCTCAAGTTCCAATGAAGGTTCCGAGTGTGGTGTAGTATAAATAACACAGATTGGCTGAGTTTAACTACAGCTGTTTCAGGTGCATTTTTCTTGAAGAACATATCAACTACATTACGTAAAAGAACCACTTTCTTCAGGCGAATTGAGAGTAACATTTAACATTTAGGATATGTCACAAAAATGTTACATAACGCCCCGAGATGAAAGGGCCAATATGCATTATATACCATTTGTGAGAAAAGTGCGAACTATTAACTTTTACTCTCAACTGTTTCAGGTGTGTTTTTTTTTATCTATGGACATATCAATTACAATTATGTAAAAGAACCGTATTCTTCCTTGACCAAGATCGACTAACCAAAAGCAATGTAGTTAATGGTTTCATCTCGATTTCCACTATGTTTTGCAATGACTGTATAGTGCTTCATTATCTATGCAATTGCGATTGCAGACGTTTATAATATCAGAAAGTATCCAAGATGGGATCACTGTCCATTTTTGAGGTATTTACAAGGAGTCAGCTAACTTACATGTGAAAACTCTTCTCTTTCGGTATATTAGAATTTACTGAACTTCTATGACCTTGTCACATCTGATTCTGTGATCATTTACCATCGAAAAGATATACGGTTTTCTTTGAAAATAAAAGCACCGTACAAACTTAACGAAATCTTGTTCTTCAGCTGGTGAAACTGATGAAATGTGATCACAAATAAGTGTTGGTAATCTGAAAAAAACCTGTGCGAAAATTTTTCAATTTTAACCTTCATTATTTCGGGCAAATTCTTCACCATATGTCACTTTCTCTATTACAAACTCGGAAGTGTTCCACCAAAAGTTGTCCCATTAAATTAGCATATACACAACAAACACACCACAAAACGCATATACACAAGTACACCTCAATCACACCACAAGCAGTATTTTCACAGAAAATTTCACTAACACTATACAATTCCAACAAACATCAAACATTATATATATATATATATATATATATATATATATATATATATATATATATATATATGCATATACATGCATACATACATACATACATAATCGGTAAACATACAGCGATTGCTTGAAGTACTATTTACTTAGCATACAGTGCTTCAAATACAGGAACATATATCTTCTTACAAAAGCAGAGGAAGTTTATACACTTATAATAAATACTATACACACAACAATCGCACCTCATACAAAAATATACACCCGCCCTAAATATAACGTTACCGGGATATATAATTAGAAGCACATCAAATGTACACCTTCAAACATAACACAAACACGACACAAATTTTTATATACATCACCGACAAACCATAAGTAGTATATAGTACTTCAAACACTCCACAGGTTTAATATACATCACAAATAAACCATAACTAGTGTATACAACTACAGACGCACCGCAAATACAATTATAAAAGTATATAAAGAAGAAACTCAGAATAGGCAGAATATACATTTAGAAATTCACGACGAACATAAAACACTATATATATACATATATATACCAAAAATACAATACTAACTATATACACCTAGAAACATACCATAAAGTCTTTGAAATAAAGAATTGTAATTGTAGACATGACTATGAAACCAAATATTACATACAGAAGAATAAACAAAAAAATCAATAATGAAAAACTTAAAACAACATTTATGTCCTTTTTTTTATTACCATTTGACATTATTTAATTATTATTCAGTCCTCTTATTTTTATTACGTGTTTACACTTCACTACCAAGAGTAGCTTTGTGTGTGTGGAACAGGTTTAGATTTGTAATTATGATTATATTCTTACTGTAAATAATTTACAAATATATGCAGAGTCTTGTCCTAATATTCTATGTATGCTGAGTATAATTTTTAGTCTCAAGGTTTAGATTCTGTATTTCTCCGCACGTTTTTGTAATTTGCATAGTGTTGTGTGCTGCGTTTTGAAACGCTATTCTATTTAGGATATACAGTTGTACGTTCTACATTAAAGGTTAAGTATCGTTATATAGCCGACTTCGACTTTCATCCTTTCGAAGTCGATAAAATAACCAGTGAAGAGCAAGGGTCAATTTAATCGACTAACCTCATTGCCTCAAAATTACTGGCCATGTGCCAAAATTTGAAGCCACTATTATTATTATTATTATTATTATTATTATTATTATTATTATTATTATTATTATTATTACTGTTGTTGTTGTTGTTGTTGTTGTTGTTGTTGTTGTTGCTGCTGCTGTTGTTGTTATTGCTGCTGCACATCGCTCCTATAAGTTTGTTGCCATCTACGCTCTCACACAAAGTTATATATTGTAATTTTGTTATCACTATTTAGATAAATTAAACAGGATTCTGTCAGGATTCCTACTACCCTAATCTTGGAAGTCTTTCATCTAAGGAGTTATATGTTGGAGAGTGCACACAGACTTAAAAAAAGTTACCGGATAGTACGAGGTACAAAGACTTAATAAAGAAGCATGGATATATTAAGGGACACACCTTATAAATGGTAAAAGGAAGAAATGAGGCTGCTTGGAGGGGCAAGTAGTCCATTTCTATATTCATTTCATTATCATGCATGTACATCATACGTTTTTAATTTTAATTTCTATATCTATTTAATTGTCTATGTTATTTTTGTATGTCCCCACATGTGTTGTACTAATATCTGTGTATACCCTTTATGGGAAATAAAGAAATAAGAATCGTTAGTACGCCAGGCGAAATGCTTAGCCTTTCATCCTTTCGGGGTCGATTAAATAAGTACCAGTTATGCACTTGGGACGATGTAATCGACTTAATCCTCATGACATTAAGAAATATACTCGAGAGATAATATATCCCTGGAACATATATCTTTTGATATCAGTAATAACATTTTCACATATTAAAACTATTAAAAAGCTAAAATGAAGAAGTCTTGTAAAATGTTTCAAGTCAACACATATTTTAACTGAAAACGTTATAACATTAAATATTATTTTATGAAATCTCATAACTGTGTAACTATAAAAAAAATCTTTGAAGATATATCAAACTAAATACTAAAATTCTTGTCAAATTTCTCAAGTCAACATAAATCGGTTTTTAAATATATTTTTGTCATGTAAAATGGAGTACTTCACTAACTAAAATTTGATGAAATCTTGTAAACATATATCAGAAAAATCATTACATATCAATAGTAAAATAAATGAAGAAGAAAAAACATAAGCAATTTGAAGAAATAGAAATAGAAATGGTAGAAGTCTTGTGAAATTCTTCGGGTCAACAATCGCCTTAAATTTATTTCTCAAATAAAAGAATACACTACAGAAAGTATTTATTTGATGAAATCTTATAATAGTATATCAGTTAATTTGTAGATGACATATCTTCTAGTAATAACAAAGAAGAAGAAGAAGAAGAAGAAGAAGAAGAAGAAGAAGAAGAAGAAGAAGAAGAAGAAGAAGAAGAAGAAACGAAATTTATTGAATTTGAGAAAGTAAGACAAAAAATAAAATTTCTATTGTTGGTTTAGTAAACTTTTCTATTCTTAATTAAATTTCACTAAATTAATATCATTTTGGTATCTATGAAGAGATATTGCATACTAAAATTATGGAGTAGTAGTTTCGTGTCTGGGAAAGTGAATTACAAATAATTTATATTTATATATATATATATATTTTCTGTTAGAAATTCATTTTTATCAATATACTTATTAAGCTTAAAGGTTATCAAACACAGTCAAAGATAGTGAGAACAAGAAAGCGAGCTAAAACAGCAAAACAAAATTTATATATATAAAAAAGGAAAAGATAGTAATATTAAAAAAACAAAAATTTAAGTATATATAACGCAATGGTCGATATATTGATAAAGAGAGAAAAGGGAAGCGAAGAAAAGTGGGAGAGGCGAGAAGTGCACAACGAAAACAGGGAAGAAATATGAGCATTGTTAGCTGATTAATATCTAATAGTGACCTGTTATTTCAAATCTTCTAACTTCCTACCACCCCTATCTTTCAGAATGAGTATTTCTCCAGAACAATATCTATCAATGAATCACAAAGGTTACAAACAGTTGGCTGCAGTAAATACAGTAATGCGTCCTTCTTTTTTCTTTTGCTTGTTTATTTCATCGTTTTATTGTTGTTAATATTTTATTATATTTTGCTTTCGTTTCCCCCCCCCTCTCTTTCTCCTCTGATTTTACCCAGTTCTTCCTGCATGAAGAAATATTGTAGTATTGTATAACATGCTGCAATCTACCAATTTCTTGTTTTTCATGTTCTTCTCGCTTTTCTCCGTGTTCGTTGATATTCTTTATTCTTTTGTTTTTAGCTGTATCGCATTTGTGTCAAATAAAGAAATCTTCATTATTATTATCCTCATCATCACCATCATCTCATAACCTCCATCATCGTCCTTATCATTTTTAATATCATTTTATTACCATTATTGCTATTATTATTATTATTATTATTCTTAATGCTGTTATTAATTTCGCTGTTCCCTCGTGCAACCCATTTTTAGCAAAGATAAGGTCATGCAGATAGTAAATAGATTTGATCTCACTGCCAGGCACAAATATTCTTTCTCTTATATTTCTATTTGTTTCTTTTATCTATCCTGTGTTGTATTTTATTTTAGTTATGTGAAATTGAAGGAGGATGAGGTTAGTACTAGCTAAACTCCAGATAAAGGTAATGACGCTTTTTCCCATCACAATGAAACCATATAATATTTACTAAGCATAAGTTTATGTTGTTTTTTTTTTTACTCATGTTCATGACGACTACTTCAAAAGCATCAACAGCCAACCCGATCCAGTTAGGTGTAACTTAAATAAAAATAAATCGCAAATTCAGTTGCGAAAGGGAAATACATCCAATATTAATTACCACACTCGTCAAATTTATAATAAAAATCGACCTAAGTATTTGTCTGGTATTTTAAGTTGTCACCTTCGAAAGGCAAAGTTGACCTCAGTGACATTTTCAATCATGGAAGAAATGCCACTAAGTATTTAGTCTGGTGTGCTACCTATTCTGTCAGCTCACCGCCTTTCTACTCTCAAATTATATTGGTTTCATATTCTGGTACAAAGCGAGCAGTTTCAAGGATGGTTTACGTCGACAACAGCGACCCCAGTGTTCAACTGGTAATTATTTAATAGACCCTGAAATGATAAAATGCGAAGACAACCTCGACAGAATTTGAACTCACAACGTAAAGATGGGCGGAAAGCGACTAAACATTTTTTTCCGGCGTGCTAGAGTTTCTGATAGCTCGCTGCCCTGCTGCTTTAAATAGTATCAATAATATTGTTACAGTTTATTATATACCGGGTGTTCTGGCTAAATTTGATAGCTTGCATAAAAATGAAAAGAAAACACTCTAGCCCTTCCATTTTGAGTAAAATCTTATTCAAAGTTGCCGCTTTCAGCTTCCACAAAGGCCTCAATATCGTTCCGGAACCTAGCACATGCGTTCTTCACTGTGTTCCCAGGAAGATCTTCGAACACCGCCTTGATCTTGACCACCAGCTCGGCCTTGGTACTGTAGGCAAAGCGGTTGATGTCTCTTTCAACCGAATCCCACACATTACAACCAGGAGAATTAGGACGCATCCGGGCGGAGGTAAAGACAATGGACCACATCCCCTTTGGGATGTTTTTTTTTCTTTTACAGGAACCCACTATATCGAGTGCAGAGATTCCGAATCTACAAAAACTTCAATTAACATAAAATATTCTTTATTGTAAAGTACGTAAAGGGTTGTTTCCATTATTTCCAGAAGAAATTTTATATATATTTCGTTAGGTTCTTTAGTTTAATCTAGAAGTTTATTGGGGAAAAGGAAACGATGATGGGTGACTATCAAATGTTAAATCCGTTACACTCTTCATTATTTCTAAGCTGGAGTACGCCATTATGTTTCTATAACTTATGTTTAATAACTCAGACTAAAATTTCGTTTTTCTTAAAGTTATCAAGTGTTCAACTATAACGGAAGTCATATGATTTATGTCATTATTTTTCGTATTAAAGTAAACATTTCTAAGGCATTATCTACAATTCTATTTTTAAAAAATAGCTAAGTTATGAAATGTCATTTATTTATTTGCCGGAACGAAAATATTTTCCTCTTTATTCTGAAAACGTGTGCTGATACTATGAAGATAAGTAAATATACCTGTTAAATATTTCAGTCCAGTAATCCAAAGTTAAATATTGGATTTAAAATTTCTGCTCAAACACACGTTGCCAATCAGATTTATGCAATTTATTTTCTGATAATTGCTTCATTGCTTTGTTACATTTCCTCATAGGTTCCACCGCAATCCGGTAACAATTTATACATTTTTATTGACAACTGCTAAATATTTATTACCTCCGCCTCAGCGAAGGCGGAGGTATTGTTTCCAGTCGTGTTTGTTTCTTTGTCCGTGAAGACGATATCTCAGGAACCGCAGGATGAGTTCGGATGAAACTTTCAAGGATGCTCGGCCTCGTCACTGGCACGAACTGATTAGATTTTGGGATCGATCTGCTACCGGACAAGGATTCTGGATTTTTTTTTTTTTTTTTTTTACTTATTTTTTGAGAGCGATCGGGTTCGTTTTTAGTATTCTCGTTTGTGAGAGGAATGAAGTGTACTTCAGATATTCTCATTTTAAAAATTATCTCCAGCTAATTGTTGAGAGGACGTTGGTGTTACCTTGCGGAGGTTTGCGCTCTCTGAGTTCTCTTGTTTACTTATACATTCAAATATTTGTCTTCAAAAAGCAATGTTTTGCCTGCGCTAATCATACGCTCACTTTTCACTGTGAGTTTAGTTCCGTAAGTACGTTTATAGATGCCTAATGTATAAATTTCTATATTAAGAATTTCCGTTTGTAATTTGCAGATTTTAAAATCAAATTCCATTAATTTGGCGGCAAACATAAATACATCCTCTGTGTGTGATTTAGGCGTTACCGCTCTGTGTCATGCCTTTTTGTTTAACAAAATATGTAGGTCGGTGTTCTAAACATTAATTAAGTCTACCCTGACGTTAATGATTCATTACGTCATATTTTGGATCATTTTAACATATTAGCTGTATCGGTTACACAGTGATATCATTATTTGCTTGAAATCTATGCAGTTTATTGCTATGTTATTTGTGATTTGAGATGTGCATGTCCTTGCATCAAGTAGAACATTGAAATAATGACATGATGAAAAAAAGCGAACAATCCACCAGCCTACCAAACCTACCATGTGCTAATCTGTTATCATAATGACACAGCTGTGTTCTCTCAGTCATCTCTTAATTTTCCTATAAATAAAAATAAAGCATGTAACGAACGTATCAAATTGCCAAAAGCTAACTGCAACTGTTTTACATCACAATTGATTGCGTGATTGAACGATTTAGTATCTGCTCTGATATCATAGAATTTACTGCAACCAAACAAATCGTTAATAACTTATCAGTCATTAAGAAACAAAATGGAAAAAATATTACATTTCTCTTTTTTTATATAGATATATTTATTCCTTTGTCTAGTATGTTACTTGTATAGTAATTACACTTAAAAACTCTTAACGTCCATGAACAGTCCATATACAGATAAGCTATATCTATACAAATGAAAAACATCAGTCATTTCCTTTTCAGAAAAATAAATGCAACAGAAATACCTTAACAGATATATGATTCCATAGAGAAAAAAACTATTTTCAATATCAGGGTTCAAAGGAAAGTTGGATTAGTTTTATTAACACGGCGGGTTTAGCTTCAAATTGTTCATTTACGAGTGTTCCTCACTCATAGATAAACGACACGTGGTGGCGTCTTTTTGTCTATACGCACGTAGAGGATATCCTCGCGTACAAATCAAGAGTCAACACCACATACATCTTCTTTCACTACTCTTACATGAATGGAAATGCCTAAAATGTTAAAGCAGTTTTCTTCAAGGCAATTAGATTTAAACCTCATTTTCTCCAATGAACTCTCATATTTGACTAATAAATCAGTAGAACGGTAGAATCAAATGACATTATTGATGCTAAGCGTCTGGAAATAGCAATACAAAAGTTAAATGTTATTATATATTGTATACATATATGTATGTCATTATTCAGTTTTATTTCAAGATTTCTTGCCAATAGAGGAAGAGCCGGTTTCTAACCTAGATCCAAGACTCCTTCATTGGAATTTCAACATCAACAACAGAGTATTTTTTTATGAATGTATGTAAGTATGTATGTATACGTGATGATTTGTATATTTTGTTTTATGTATATCTTCTCATGCGTATTCTTGCATAACTAAACATGCACATATATACTTAAATGATAAACGCCTGGAAAGTTTTACGGATTTTTACAGTTTCAGTGACGGATGGATGTGTAGTCTTCGAATCAGCTTTCTCCTTTTTAGTTTTGAGAAGCCTATTCCTCAAGATTGGTACATATCCCAGTGCCTCAATATGGTTTGATGTTTCTGCCCTCAGTGTGCCCTGTTGCATGTTACAAAATACTCGGCAGTAATGTGATAGAATTCCACGAGAAAATGCCTTGTGGGAACGAATATATTTACTGTGAAAAGATTTTCAACATGATTTTTGTACACAATAGTTGGGTGTTTTCTACTGTCGACAGTTGAAAAACTGCTGAATTAATAAGAAAATCCTATAAAACGAAGGTCTATAATACTGACCTCTTGCACTTCTACAGTTTTACTTTTGCATACTTGAAGAACGAGGGTTGAAAGTTTTTAAAGAATATCAAATGGATGTTGAAAAATATCAATGCATACGTGATTAAGGCGGCGCTCCAGCATGGTCGCAGTCAAATGACTGAAACAAGTAAAAGAATAAAAGAATAAGAAAACGGTAATTAAGTCTTTTATGAAGTGATGATATAACCGCTTCCTATTTTAATGAGGCACAAATTTTAGACGTTGGAGTTGATTAAATCTTTTTGCTTTTATTATTACTGCATTGGATAAGACTCACATTGAAGTCATTCGAGGAAATTATCTGTATGTAAGATTTGTGTGTATTCATGGTTATCAGGTGTTCCACATGTAAAGAAGTTTTTCAGTTACGCTGATTTTCTGCTTCGTGTTCAGTAGAAAAAGCCTGCTATCATGCATCATTCTTTTTATAAAAGGATCACCCAATATCTTAGCAGCTTTTTTCCTTGTACGGTATTCATGTATGATATTTTAATTGTAAAGGACGTCTTCTGCGATGCTGTTTTCGTGCTTTATACTGAACAGAAAATATAGGTATGTTGTTTTTTAATATAATGTTTTTGCTATACCTAAGTAGTTTTGCATGTATTCCTGTAGGAAATTTTAATTATAGATGACGTTTTTAAACCCTCTTTTTTCTGTGACATGCACAGTCACACCTTTTACAAAGTAGTGTCAACTGTTCGTGTACGATATTTTAAGTGTAAATTACTTTCTAACATGTCTGGTGGGGATGTTCTGTGTCAAATATTAAACGTGTTTTGATGCTATTTCCTAAATAAAAACTATATTAAAATATATTGAGTGACAAGCACCGAAATTGTGGAACGCTTAAATACACAAACTTTATATAAGTATTTATTTACGTAATATTCCTCCTAAACTGGGGGTGCATCTTATATACCGTAAAATATGGTACTTCCAACTCAAAATTAGTTCATGCTCTCGGTAAAGAAGAGTAATTAAAATTCTTTTAGCGTGAGTTTTTTTTTTTTTTAAGAATATTTCTATACTTTTATCTCTTACTTTATAATTTGGTTTTTGTTTAGATTTTTCTTCCTTTATTTTCATTTCGTTTTTGCTTCAAAGAATTAGTTTTTAAAAGCAGGAAGTAATTCTAAATTGTAATATTGGCAATTGAATCTTCATTGTCTGAGAAATTTTTAGAAGCAGACATTCATTTTATTTAGTTTAGAAATTTTTTCTCATCTTTGCTTTAATTATTTTGTTCTTTTTTTGTTTATATTTTTCTCTTCTTCTTTTCAAAATGTTGATTTAAGTTAATAAAGACTTCATTGGTTGTAAAGAAAGGGAAAACAAATCAGAAGAGATAATAATAATGATAATAATATTAATAATATTATTATTATTATTATTATTATTATTATTATTATTATTGTTATTATTATTATAAAGAAGAAGAAGAAGAAGAAGAAGAAGAAGAAATTATCATTCGTGAAGCAAACCAAGATTTTTGTAAAGATAATATTTTAATATATTTCAATTTCAGTGCCTTTCAATAAGAAACTAAAGATGTTACTGATGTTCTTTTTCAACTTCCCTGCTATAGGTATACTTAAGTAATTAAGAAGAGTAAGTAAGGTGTTATTCTGAGTCACTTATATAACGCTATCGTTATAAAGTAATCTAATTTCGTGATAAATTAGGCACGCGTCTTGTGTCATAAAAAAATAATAAAAGCTGGAGCTTGGAGGTAATTGTCACTTATAATATAAATATTATAGAAAAGACTTATGGGGCAAATGTCTGATTATACACGCCAACAAGCCCCTAGCGCACACGCATACATTCACACACACGCACATATAAGCAACATTGTAAATATATTACTTTGTATGCTATAAAGTAGTACTTTTACACACACGCATACATCAGATACACACGTACGTGTGTGTGTGTGTGTGTGTGTGTGTGTGTGTGTGTGTGCGTGTGTGTGTGTGTAATTTGCAATAATAAAATATTTTACAAAATATTAACTTACGTATTGGAGGGAAACACGCAGGTAATAAAATACATACGCTCACCGTCTTCATTCTTTAATGGAAGTGAGCGCAGAATTTGACTTGCCCTCTTGGTTAAGGCACACAATGCTTTGTTTTTCATCACAGGACACCGGTTGTCTCTCACAAGCCGCAATGTTGAGTGCTGGATGTTCCAATATTGTAAGATCATAAGAAGTAACTGTTAACCTCTTCTTTAACAGTCTTCTAAGAAACAACTACCTCGGTTAGTAGTTCGTTTTTTTCTATGTGACCCTTAAGTTTAGGCCGTTGTAAATTGGAAGATTGTATGTTTATTTCCTCATAACTTACGAAATATTTATTCCATTCACTTGAAACTTTTACTAAAGAGAGATATTAGATGTATAAAATATGTATAAAATATCTAATCTCAATGTGTTGCTAATCGTGTATAATAACTATTTCAATATACTTGTTCTTATTGACCCTTATATATATATATATATATATATATATATATATGTGTGTGTGTGTGTGTGTGTGTATACATACACAAATATAATTGCACACTGACGTGTGTGTATGCCAGTGTATGTATATAAATGAGATACGACTGCTTCGTTTTTAAGAAATACAACTTGTACAACATAAATACGCTACCCACGCTATCCAAGCAGCTGTTCGGAATAGACATATTTTTGTATCCCCTTAATACAAAGTTGAATTTATACATAGAGATATTTTCTTTTGCTTAGACTAGAATGTTATGACAGAATCACTTGCTTTATATGTCTACAATGAAAGAAAAATATAAGTTTTTTTCAGTAAACGAGGGAGTTTTTAGCTGCATCTATTTAACCAGGCTATTGCAGAATAGAATAGCAGTGTCAAAAAATAAAAAAGAGAACAGTTGAGAGTGACAATTGGTAAGAAGAAGAATTAACTACGTTATTCCACTTCAGAACAGTTGATTCTGACCTTTGATCTCACCTAACAATGATGCTAAAATAGACGTGAAGCAAGTCAGAAACTAAAATTGCCTCTGTAAAGAAATCTGACAGTGCTGTAATTATAAGAAGCGTTTATATCTTAGGTCAATATGTCCTTGAAAAATAGATATAAAAGTTTCTAGAAAGAAATGCTTACCAAGTAGTAACTCCTACACGTATTGTTAATTTTTTTCTCTCACGTTTATTTTTTATTTATTTTATTTTTCCTATTAGTTCTTTTCCATAAACTCTCGCTTTTGTACTTTTTCTCTGTACGTAAAAATATTATGAATCACCACTAAATTCTTGAAGAACCATTGAATACAATGTTTCAGAAACAGATATACAAGGGATGGTTTCTTCTAACAGGCAATGAAAGTAAATGAACTCAGAATTGGACGCTTATGCAGCTTAAGTATCCTCACTTATGGTAATAAACTATACTTCATTGTACGTATCTCCTCGTATTATTTCTAACAGCTTAATAGAGACATAAAAATTATAATGGTTTTGTCATAAACATGGAAAAACTTCTAAATAGGATAGAAGCCATGAAAACCTCAACTGCAGAATGAAATATCCCCCTTTAGTGTATTTCTACGAAGATTGTTCATGAAAAGAATTTTTCTTCCTCGGCTGTTATCACAGCGAAGGTCCGAACACATTTGTGTACATGAAATTGTTAAATATAAATTTACAC
>NC_142939.1:51395222-51405222 GCF_046866305.1 Octopus bimaculoides | reverse complement strand
AATACGAATTCGCTTTGTTATAATGTCTGACTTATATAATAAGCATGCGTGTATATATGTATGTGATGGGTCGGTGTGGATATTTGTGTATATGTATTTGTGTGTCAAGCTTTATGAAGCAAAAATATATAACTCGTTTATACATATCCGTGTGTATGTATGTGCTGTGTGTCTGTATGTGTTTTGTGTCTGTATGTTTGTGTTTGTAAATATTGCTTCTTTCACTTTTATACTTACTAAGGGAAATAAATGTTTTTTTGTTTTTTTTCATTATTACTAATATTTTAACAAATATGCATCAAACAATGAAGAACGTGTATGGGTTAATATATTACATTGTGCATAAAGATGGTAGTAGAGCAATGATTTACCATGGATAGGAATAATTTTGGAATGGCGTCATTTGTTTCCGGATTAATAACTGATAAATGAATAAACTATGAACAAACAGAGCAACAGCATAAGAGTAAAGGTCGTGGACATTCTCTGATAATATCAATATTGCTCGGCACAACTGAATGGCACAAAGACTTCCTAAAGTTGCCACAATTGAGGTGATCCCTTATCCACAGCTGTATGAGTGTAATAGGCATTTTGGTAGTGTTTTGATAGTCAATATTCACATTGGGCGGCGAGCTGGCAGAATCGTTAACACTCCGGTCGAAATGTATCACAGCGTAGTGCTCATGTTCATATCATTTTTCTACTACTATGAATTCACATATACATTTATTATCCCAATGCACTTTTTTCACCAACACATTTATGCCTGCGCTTATACTCTTCTTATGTTAGCTTACTACACCCACTTAAGCTATGTTTACTACTTTCTTCTCCTTTCCCACGGATTCTGCATCTGTTCTCTAATTCAGTTTTATCAATCATTGGCTTTACCAAATTTCTCCTAATGGCTTATTCCTGATGGCTTATAATTGGCGCTTCATTTTCTCGTTTCAAGTTTTCGTCCATTAGGGATAACCAGCTTTCTTTATTTCCAAACATCATTGGTTTGTTGTAATTCCTTCTCTTGCAAGCTACTTACTCTGTTGTTTTCCTTCTTATCTTGTTTCAGTAGTATCTTGGACATTTTTGACCGCAGTAGTATTCATTCTCTACTATGTACATCGTAGTTTTCCAAACTCAATATCACAGTACTAATGGTTTCTTCTGCGTTCTGCCTCCTTCTTTTCTGGACAGGTAGATCCTGTTGATATTACATCGGTGTGTGTTGTACATTGTGGCCAGCTCTTTAGTTTTTCTATACTTCCTGTAGTCCTGTCCTTGTCAGTTTGTGTATTTATTCTGGTTATTTATCCTCTGAGTTCAAATACTGCCAATGTCATCTTTGCTTTTCCTTCTTCCAATTAAATATACCAATTAAGTACTGGAGTCGATGCAATTGACTAACACTCCTCCTCACAGAAATGCTTGCCTAAATTAGAAACAATTATTTTAATAAATAATATCATTTATTCAAATTCAATTACATCGCTGTAAATATGACTGTTAGATTGCATAATGGTTATATTGGATGATCATTCATACGCATCTAACGCTTCAAAGTTATTGTAACTTGTCATGAAAAGATACACTACCTAGTAGCTCTGACCTATTCTGCTGATAGCAAATAAAAAGTGACTGTTATTTCTTAATATTTAAAAGGAAAATTTATCCAACTCAACCAAACGACAAAAATTTCCAGGTGTGTTGGTCCGTGATATTATGCAACAAAATAAAGAAAAGAAAACAATAACAAAACTATGAGTCGAGCTTCTGGTGGGCTCTTAAAAAACCTTTCGCTACATATTCAGTTGCAGTCATTTAAAGGCAGAATAATCGAATAGTTATGTATCCTTTCTTTTAAGTTTTATGGATAAATGTACCAGTAAAGCAAAACAACACTATCAGGAAGCGTGAGTCGATCCGCCTTAATACACGTACGTCTGTGGGTGAAGAAATTATGGGATAAAAGAACTGCAGTAATGGTGGTGAAATAATTCTTTTAAAAGTATGGAATTAATAGCAATACACATTGAAATCAATATGCTTTATTCGTAGGCTGTGATAGGCAACAGTTCAATTTCTATAAACAATAACGATCACAATAATCTTCGGTTTGATGACGAGGCAGAACTTTTAAGTGTTAAATAAGATTAAATTTGCTTTACAAGACTGTAATGTCCTTTTTTCACTTCTTGCTGAATAAGACTAAATCTGCAGTTATTTGATGTAACATGTATGTATGATTTGCATGCATTCATGGTTACTGCATACATTAGTTATAAAAGGAATCTTTCAATCATGCTGGTCTTCTGTATTACGTTCAATACAATAAAGCTTGCTATCATGCATTTTTGTAAAAAGAAATCCTTAATATCTACGCCGTTTTTGCTTGTACAGTATTCATGTATGATCTTTTAATTGGAAAAGCCGTCTTCTGCAATGCTGATCTCGTGCTTTATACTGAATAGAAAACACTGGGAGCTTGCATAATGTCTTTTTTTTTTCTTTTTTTTTTACTATAGCTAAGCAGCTTGAAATGTATTTATGTAGGATACATTAATTGTAGATGACACTCTTTAAAACCCTTCTTTTCTCCATTTCATTCAAAATAATAATCACAACCAGGTAGTATCAACATGTTAAGTACGATATTTGAATTTTAAATTACTTCTAAACGCCGGATTTTGTTCATGCTATATAAAACTTTGCTTTATGAATTTGACTTTCTTTATACAGAATAATGTAAAATTAAAAAATAGATTCCGAGAACCCAAGGCGTAAAATGCTTGAATACACTAAAAGTATTTTTCTTTCATAAATAATTTTGGTAGAAATGCAGTTACGTCTTGTTTGTCGTACCACATTATTGTAGATAAAAGAGGTCGACTTTACCTTTCATTCTTTCGGGATCAATAAATTAAGTACCAGTTGCGTACTGGGGTCGATCTCATCGACTGGCCCCCCTCCCCTAATATTTCAGGCCTTGTACCTAGAGTATAAAAGATTATTGTAGATGAAATAGGATCATAGTGAAGTTTGTTCGAGATATTTGAACACTAATGGTCATTTAAAGTTGTATGTAAGAAGAAATTAGTTGCCTTTAAACCCAGAGTTGCTCGCTCAGGACTTCGGTGGAGTTAAATAACAACTTAACTTTGAATATCCACTTCATCATACTATCAAAAAGATGTTGTCAATAGTAAAAAACAGAAAGTGATATGGAGATTAGATTTTATTCTGTACTTTTAAATTTTACATGATTCTTTTAATAATTTCATATTTTTTATTGACAATGTCACGCAAATACACGCACATTTATATATACTTCATTATCAATATAAAATAACGAAACCCTACAATTTATATGTAAATACAAGCAATGGTGGCCAGGTACATGACCGCGAGAGTCTAAATTAGAAAGCGATTGAGTGAACAAATTTATGGCTTACTTTATCACCTCGTTAGCATCTGCTGTAATGTCAAACATCGCTACCATTGCTTTTTTGCTTCCTCAAGTCTTTCGATAACAGCATAATCATTAGCTACTAACATTCTAACCTCCAACCAGCATCAGAAAAAATAACGATCCGCTCAAAGGTAAACGAATAGGAAACACGTCATATTTCGAGATAAATGCAGCTTTTCACCTATGAATCTTAATTTTAATTTCAAAAAGGTTGTGTAGAGCTTGGCATTGACTGAAATGCCTAAAATAATGTAGAAAATGGAAACCAAATAAATGCACACACATGCGTACATGCGTACATGCTCTTGAGTCACTCTGTTACTTCAGTCAAACATGAATAAAAATTTACTTATATATCTATGTATGTGTATATCTTCTATTCTTTTAATTTTTTCAGTCATTTGACTGTAGCCATACTGGAGGACTGCCTTGAAGGGTTTTAATCGAACAAATCGAACACAAAACACATTTAAACCAGATAGATAGATAGATAGATAGATAGATAGATAGATAGATAGATAGATAGATACATGCAAAAATCATGTCATGGTTAACTTTGACGTTCACTCGAAATCGTAAAGCAAAACACCAGTCAAATACAGAGGTTTATAGTATCAAAATACGTCATCTCCTTTCAAAATTGCAGGCCTTGTACTTCAACGAGAAACTATTACTATTATGACGATGAAGGTTTGTATATTATTACATATTCAACTAAATGCACTACAGACTGATTATGCTACAGCATTCTGCTTACCTCTTGTAATTAAGATTTATGGCTTATTATTCATTTATGACTTGCTCTGTATATTTTAGAATATTTATTAACCGCTATTATTGTTTGACTACTAAATATAATGCATCAGTAGTTATTTATATGTCACATAA
This sequence comes from Octopus bimaculoides, assembly GCF_046866305.1. Taxonomy (NCBI): domain Eukaryota; kingdom Metazoa; phylum Mollusca; class Cephalopoda; order Octopoda; family Octopodidae; genus Octopus; species Octopus bimaculoides. The sequence goes on along the minus strand of NC_142939.1, from coordinate 51,400,865 downwards.
ACTGGACTTTTGTACAAGTGTAATTACAATTTTTAATTGCTTTTTCGTTCTTTAGTGTATAGTTACATTTTTCTGACAATTTGTTAAATAATTATAACTATGATAATTCTAATAGCGAAAATAATGCTGTGAATTATTCAACCACTAATAAAAGGATGATAATTTTTCATGAATAATAAATTGTGTGTTTTACAATAGTGTTGATAGATTACATTAACAGTACTACTGTACTATTATTTGTTATTATATTACATCTTAAACACAGCTATGTGCGTGAATAAATTATACGTTATGTCTTGTATTCATAATACTTGCTCCCTGGAGAGTATTAGAAACAAACTACAACGACTGATTCTATCGAAGAGCTTATATTCATTAAAGAATGAACTGTTTTAATACACGAGTTGCATCTGAGAAGTCTTGGTACTTTTTAGGTGAGGCAGTTATAACTGTTCTAGACTATTGTAATTTTAGTATATTATTATGCGTCTAGTAAGCTGATATGCCAATTTTGTTACTCTAGCCTGAAGAAGGCAGCTGTAACAGCACTTTAAACACTACTTACTAAACGCTACTTGTCACAGCTGACTTGCTTGCAGAATGCAATCGGGACTTGAAGACAATTTTGAAGCCTGCTATGCAATAAAATTTGGTGTTAAAGTGAGCAAAAGCGCTGTAGAATCATAGGAAAGATTCCAGACTGTTTATAGATTAACTTGTGTGAGTGGAGTATCTGTTTTTCGCTGGCAAAAATGGCCAAGCAAAGCAAGTCCACCAGCAAGCTGATGAAGTACATTATGATACCCTATTTCGAATTCGAAAACGAGGGTATCAACTACATCCAGTAAGTTTCGTCTGGTCAGTCTATAAAATGTACTTTGTGGAGGTTTCGCGTCAGTTCAGAAAGAGATTTCGTCGCATAATATACATAATATACTTAAGACTACATAATCCAATATAAATTTTCTTTTTTAAGAAAACAATATAATTTCAGGAAGATTCAACTACTATTTCTAGTGGTTGGATTAACCATGTAGAGACTCCCTTGCTGGTCTAAATTACTTCTTGCGCGTAATGTGGTGGATATTCCTGGAAACATTAACATTTTTGCACCAAGTAGTATTTTTTACTTGCTGATGTGGATAACTCAACTGTGAAGGGTAGGATCAATCAGTTACCACAACAACATGCACTATTGCAAGAGGGACAAGAGAGAGAGAGAGAAAGGGATGGTGGTAGTGGTAGATGTTACCTATTAGTCAGGTTGCCTACATACACTGTAACAAGTGAAGTATCTCCAATGCCAAATAACAGAGTATGATAGATTGAAAGGAGTTGAAAAGAATTGAATTATTGAACTTGAAATTTGGGTCAGCAGTATATGACCTACATTGGAGTTCTATTTACAGGGCAGTAATGCTGCTGACACACACACACACACACACACACACCCTTGATGATATCCACAAGAAGGCCAGTACTAATAACAGTGATACATGCATTAAGTGACATACACTGTCTTCTTCATCTGCTGGTGCTTGCAACAGACTCTACTTCTCTAAAGCTGCATACTTTCTCCAGGTATACCAACACACCTATTCCACCTCTTCCTCAGATCCTTCAATTAAACATTTTGTCCAGCTCTTCTTCCCTAGATCTGTATCCTTCTGAAATTTCCTCCAGACAGACATTCAGATTGAACATAAACGTGTAAGATAGCAGAATGAGAAGCGAGAGGAATGTTGCTGTTAATTCTAACAAATTATTCTGCCACCCAGAAATGTCTTTGTTAGTTCACGGGAATAGATTGTTACTGGAAAGTTTAGTTATATGTTTATTAATAGCGGCAATGATTTGTAAATAACATCAGCAATGATTACGTATTTTGAAGCTATTGTAACATTAAACAGAGAATACATATTTTTTTTTCTAAATTGACTGTTTTGTGAATAAAAATAGCCAGTTTTAAAACGAATAGTTTCCATACAATTTGTGTTTGCATCTGAAGTTAATGGCAATAAACTATGGAACATGTAGTCTTTGTTCAATACTAGATTATGCGTTAAAACTTAATGTAATTGCGAAATGTATAGATCACAGATGTAACTACAAACCCACGTGCTTGGATGGCGGCCTCAGTGAACTGTGTGAGTGTTGTCACGCCCAAGTCAAAGAACTGCAAAGCAGATTGATTCGTTTGGAACATCATGATTGATAAATATAAAAGAACTTCTAAAGAGGCGCATGTGCAGTCTGCAGTAATGATACCATAATAATTAAATTAAATAATTAGATTTATTAATTAGCCACAGACCATTTGTTGAAATTGATCAGTTTGATCACCCATATCGGCTCTGCTATGATACAAGAATAAATTTTATGAACCTTGGCGAGATAAAAGTCATAATGACCTGGCCAAATTTAAATTTGGGGTTTATAGAGACCAGACTGCATATTGTAAGGTATTTAGCAATAAAATTTCTATTAGAACCAATATATAATATGTCAGCAAATTCCTATCCTGTAATTTTAATTAACAGTTTAAATTGACGCCATCTAATGATTTCACACTGGAGAAAACAAAAGAGAAACTTTTCTGGAGTGGGGGACTACTGGAAGAATAAATGGAACAGGAATCGAGAGTCTGGTTTTAAAAATTCCCAGTGGATTTGAATACTGTAATCCAGTATTTAATTAATTATGTTAACAAAACAAACTATCCTTATGTGTATGTGTATGAATGTGTGTACATACACACACACACACACACACACACACACAGAAGTACATGCATAAATACACAAACACACACACACATATATATATTACCTTTCGGTTGTAAATTGCGAATAGCCACACTAATAATTTATACATCTCTATCTCTCTCTCTCTCTCTCTCTCTCTCTCTCTCTTTCTATCTCTCTCTCTCTCTCTCTCTTTCACTTTCTCTCTCTCTCTCTCTCTGTATATATATATATATATATATATATATATATATATATATATATATATATATATATATATATATATATATATATATTATGAGGTCTAATCAAAAATTATCACGACTGTTGCTATGGTAACAGAGGTAAAGTACGGTGATTGAGGCTACTTGACTGAGATTGACCTTGAACTTTGTGGCGCATGCCCACTAGGGAATAACTTTCTCACCCTCCTTTATCTATAGCAGTGCTTCAAATGAAAGTCTGTCGCGTCTGGCCGTCTCCCTAAGAAGGTCGGATTTTAGCTGTGCAATATCCCCTTGGTTGAGTCGAAACATTTTGAAAACGGTCATAACAGGTGACAAGTTTTGGGTCTATGGCTACGACCAAAACAAAGGACTGAATGGAATCCCACTTGAAACAGACAGGATTTCAATACGTCAAAGAAATTCTAGAGAATGTGACTATTCTCTATACCCTAAAAGGAGTCCAGGAATGCTTCCGTCAGTGGAGTCGACGCTGGTTAAAGTGTGTCGACTCAGAAGGGGACTTCTTCGAAGGAGCATACATACCGTATTGAAATGTGTTATAGATTAGTTTTTTAGTGTGTGTGTGTGTGTGTGTGTGTGTGTGTGTGTGTGTGTGTGTGTGTGTGTGTGTGTGTGTGTGTGTGTGTGTGTATGTGTGTGTGTGTGTGTGTATGTGTGTGTGTGTGTGTGTATTCTCGCTGATTTCCATTCTTACATTCTGTTACTTCAAAAAGCAATTTCAGACGGATATATCTGGTAGAAGGAATTCCAAATTTTGCCTGTTAAAACAGTGAGAGTGTTATATCGTGTTACGGATTTCCGTTTTTATTATAAAAGCAGTCGTCCGATTTAAAGAATGACAAAGCTTTTAATACCAAACGTTTGTATACCATTTATTTACTCTATAACACCGTAATGACACAGAATTGTATTCAAAGAAATTCTGTCTCATATATATTTCTAGTACAATATCATTCAACTTGTTATGACTTTTTCACGATCTTTCGGGGTTTATGTTCGCTATATCCATCAGTTAACATTACCACACGGAAAACGAAAGCTTAAATATCTTGGTGGGTTAAGAATGAACACGCATCTGAATTCTATAACGAATGAATTATCAATATGGAAAATATTAGTTTTATTAGCACATGTAAAATGCAACTTTTCATATAATAGTGTTATAGAATCTTATACAATTTTTCAGATGTTCAGTTGGAATTTAACCAATTTGGATTATCTTGATAATGTTGTGCTGACAGATATTTTCGTAGATATCATTATTGATTTTAATAATACTGTATGTGTGTGTGTGTCTGTGTGTGTATGTTAATGCTATTGAAACAATTGTTGGATTATTAAGGTGTGATCTAAAATAACGATATGATTTTCTACTTACGTATGAGGTGTAGTCAAAAAGTATCCGACCTTGATCGTTTTGCACAAAATAATAATGCAAGAGCAAAATCCGCATAAGTATTCAGTGGCCGTGTCCTTCCTGAGCAGGCACAAAAATCTTTGTGTCTGTAGGTTGCGCCATTCACCCGCAGTGACGCGTTGAGTACACACGTGAAGAGTGTACTGTGCAATTTTTCTTTTTGAGTCAAGATGACTGAGCGCATTGAGCAAAGATACTGTATCAAATTCTGCGAAAAACTTGGAGATACACAAACCCATATTATTGAGAAGATTCAGAAGGCCTTTGGAGATGATGCTATGGGAAAAACCTACGAATAAAGGAGTGGTACAACCAGTTCAATGATGGCCGCACCTCAGTGGGCAGTGAGCAGCATTGTGACAGACCATCGACTAGGAGAAACGACGAAATGATCGAAAAGGTTCTAGGAATAGTCTATGAAGACTGTTTGGGCAGCAAAGAACTGACAACTCCATGACAAAGTGACAAAGCACCCGACCATTTCACCCACGTCGTCCAAACATTCCTCGTCAAACAAAATACACCACTTCATTTTCAGGCTTCCTACTCCCCAGACTTGGATCGCTCTGGCTTTTGGCTATTCCCAAAGCTCAAAAAAAAAGCACTCAGAAGATATTAAGCAAATTTCGACGGCCCAGCTCTACAGCATCCCAAAAGTGATTTACAGCAGTGATAGGAACGCTGGCAGAAAAGTGTAGACTCCCAAAGCGAATATTTTGAAGGAGACTAAATTAAAACGGTGAGTTTTTTTTTTTTTTAATATTACTTGTTTAAACAAAGATCGGATACATTTTTACTACACCTGATATCATATGTCGTCGTTAAAAACTCTGAATTTCTTAAGATTCTACAAAATTATTGTTAGATTTACCTGTCATAAGGATTTACCTGGGATTTGTATTCTACTAATATTTATTAATATCTGATTGTTGAACCTTATTCTAATATATTTAGTGCTTCATTGATATCTGCCAGGCTTTTTTAATCCCATTTTTTCTTTTATATATGTGTGTGTGTGTGTGTGTGTGTGTGTGTGTGTGTGTGTGTGTGTGTGTGTGTGTCTGTGTGTGTGCGTGTATTTATGTGTGTATGTATACCTATATATACATGTATAACTAACTATGTATGTGAGTGTCTGTGTGTTTGTATGTGTGTATACAATTCATATGAATGTCCGTGGGTGCATTCATGAGAGTCAAACCATTATAAAAAGGAAAATGTTATAATGAAAGTA
>NC_142939.1:51295222-51392722 GCF_046866305.1 Octopus bimaculoides | reverse complement strand
TGTTGCATTTCTGGTCTTTCTAACATCATAGCTAGGTGTGCAGTACAAGGTTGTTTTTCTTGTATTTTACCATTGTGCTTTCGGAGAAAATAATAAATGTATGCCAGTACTAGAGAATTTTCCAATATCTTTGTCTCTATGGGATATGGTCAGGTTTGGCACGACATGTCTCGGTTTTCAATGTATGACACGTATTAACAAATATTTTTACACTATGAGTTCATTCCAATCGGCACCTGTTCTCTTACACAAATACAATACGTGTTAGAGGACGAAATAATAATATGCACAACGCAATTACTCCACAAAAATATAAACCTAAAGTTTCAAGGTTTATTATAAAGAATAGTTTTGATAAATTATTGCATAATTTCTAAATGTTAAGCTTAGCACGTGATATTTTTTTCTTTTACACTAAACCTTAAATGATTATTATTTTCACAAACATTAACATTTTTCATGTGTGAAACTTCCTGATTTTTTATTGCTATTTTTATTCTTTTAAAGAATGCTACTTAGAACATTTTACTGTTAATAATTCCACAATTTCCAGTTTGCTGAAAGCTTTTTGTATCAAATATTCATTTTAATGTATACATTGTTTTAATTCCTTACTGAAATGGAATGAACAGAAAGCATGTGCTGCATTCCACATTGGTAGTTACAAGCTAAAATTGCAAATGTCATTTTCTGCTTGAAATGATTTTGATTTTTATTCTTCAAGGAGAACGCAATATTTAAAAAGGTTTGAAATAGGTCTTCAGGTCAACAATTTTAAGAAAACTTACTTTTTTGTGTATGATGACCTTCAGAGTTTCAGAGAACATATAAATATAGAAACACAAGAAAACAATTTATTTTAGATTTGGATTTGTTTTCAAAAGTAAGAAAATGTTATCTTTTTCAGTCTTTTTCACAGCCTACATCTTTATTCTACAAAAAACACAATGACTTGATTCTATATTGCAATGATTCACATTTGTATCACTTAATTTCGATACATTCAGAAACTTTGTCACGTTTCTCCTTTTAATAGATATACACACACACATACATAAATATATATATATGTGTGTGTGGCTATGTATATATATATATATATATATATATATATATATATATATATATATAGGTATGTACATGTGTATGTGTATATATATATTTATTTATATATACATATATATATACATACATACATATATATATATATATATATATATATATAGATATAGATATATATATATATATTGTTTCAAAATTGAGATAAATTTATAACTTTCATTTTTAGCCTAAAATATAACATAAGTTATGCAAGAATGGCCTATATGTAATGTTATGATTGCTCTTTTTATAATTTTTTCTCTTACTTTACAACTCGTATTACCTTTAAGTGACATTTAAGATGTTGCCCAATAAAAACGACATATTGGTTTTTAAAATGTTAAACTCATATAAACCAGTTTGGCTCTCAAATGTTATATGAAGTAGAGCTGTAACATCTCTCGGGTTTGTTTCATGCAATAGTACAACTACATTTCAAAAGAAACTTAGAGCCATATTAGAAATTTAATGATTTTTTTCTTAGGAAATGAGCCATTCTTGGAATTTAATATATTCCACACTATCGAAATCAATGAAACAAACTCACATTTACAATTAAAGTGAATAGGTAAGAATCGGTTTTGATGTATTGTAGCATTTAGTTACACATTTTTACATTCTATCATACAATTCTGCTGAAGTGTATCGAATTTGCTTTCCATCATTTCGACGTTGATAAATTACCGCTTAATTACTAGAGTCAGTTTGAGTTTATCCTTTTGAAAAAGTGTTTAGCCTTGTGCCTGTGTTAAAACAGATTTTTCTCCTCATGAAAATAAATGTTTGAGATTGGGATAAATCTATATTAATCAAATATATAAATAAAAATTTAACAGTTTTCGGTTTGTGTATCTGTCTTTGTGTGGACTTTGGTGGCTGAGTTTCAAGAATTGTACAATAAAGTGCATTTTCTTGGTTTTAAAGGGAAGGCATATTGTTTGAGCCTGTTATGGCATGAAATGTGCTAAAACGCTTGTTGCTAATATAACTCTGTATGAGAAAGCGCCGGGCTGGCAGAATCGATATTGGGTTGGTTTAGTGGCATTTCGTCCGTCTTTACGCTCTTAGTTCAAATTCCGCTGATGGTGACTTTGTATTTCTTCTTTTCGAAATCAAAGTAACCCCTCCCCTGAAATGTCTGGCCTTGTGCCAAAATTTGAAATTAATATTGCTTTGTATTATGAATCATTCTTAGTTTTATAGTTTATATTGACTACCAGTGTCTCACGGTTTTCCTCTCTTTAATGTTCATTATTTATCTTTTGTTATTTAAGTTGTTAGTTGCCTTATTCTGAGACTTATAATGCTTGAGTGCTTCGGTTGTGTCGATGTCTTGATAGGAAAGATACTATTGTGTTGCTATTTTTGTTTATAAAACGATTTTTGTTTTTCGTTATCGATATGTACAGGTGTTGTTATAATAATTGTTAATCAGCCCGAGACGTGAAAAGTTGTTTGAGGTAGCTAGGTAGGTGGGTTGAAATGTTGTATCTGAAAAGACTAGTTTTGTGGAGTATATGTAAGTTTTGGTGTGAATTGTTTAAGATGAAAAGGCAGTTAAATTGCGATGGTATTATGTTAATTCTTTCTGATATCTTCGTTATTTGAAAATTAGATATTGAGAACAATACAGTTTAGTGAAGAAAGGTGTTTGTGAATGCATTTACCGTTTAGCATTCAGATTACTGTCATGCGTAACGCTTCTTTATTCACATTGTTTTCAGTCAATCATTCATTATCTTAGTTTTGATATTTTGATTATGTAATTTTTTATTATTAGAATGAAATTGTAGGGTAAGTGGGAGAGACTGGATCTTGTCAGTTTAAACATAAAACAGGTAGAATATTGGAGACAGATATGACCGGTTTGAATGCCAAAGGATTAAAGTGGAATGCTCAGCCAATTACGTGCTAATTCGGGAGCAGATAATTTAGTTTACTGAACAAGTGAATCCTCATCGTCGAAGTAGACGAAGATCCACGACCATTGCGACATGATGGAAAGGACCACAGCTGCAAGCATCGGCAGAATTGAAAAAGTTCATAAATGGTTTGTTTTATCAGCATTTTCGCTGCTTTCTCCTGTGGACATAAACTATAACTATAATAGAAGAAAGCACTGACAACGAATAACTATTTTCATTTCTAATTTATTCCCACTCCAATTGCTCAAAAGTCAATGTCTTTCATATTCAAGCATAACTAATATTTTCAACATTTACCATTAATCTAGAATGCTTTTATCTTAATCAAAATGATGGTAAAATGAAATAGAAATATTGTAAATGTCCTTTAAACCGACTGGCATCACAGCTAATTTACAGTCTGTGAGAATAGAGCGAAATCCCGCTGAGAGACTTTATAATTTTGATCAAGCAGCAAGGGGTTCTATACAGCAGATAATTTAATAGATTCTGAAATGGTATGTCAGTTCACCATTACTTTAGTTGATGTATGACAATTATTATTCTTTGTTCAGACTTCACTATTTGTGACATCTACCACAACCTTAAAATAGCAGCAGCAAATGCAGCTAACGTCCTTTCAATATTTTCGTTCTGTTTTTATTATCTTGGAGAGCAAAAGTGGAAGCCTTTCCAGCTACGTGTATGAAACTGTCAACATTAATAAATCTAAAAATTAAGAATTTCGCTGAACATAAACATTGATTTCGAGTCGGGGAAGAATAATAGAAACTTAACTTGCTTCTGGAAACTTTCCATGAACTTTCTGCTGGGCATATTGTAGAACAAAATCACTATTAATATTAAACAAGAAACATGGCCAAAGTTCACTCAACAACCGTTTCGCATAAGCTAAGCGAACATCTTTCAGTTTATTTGAATAGCAATATTCAAAGAAATGGATTTCCAAGTACCACTTATTTGAGTGAGCTAAAGGTTACAATATTAAACTGGAATGTCGTAGGATTTCGAATTATAAAGCTTTTAATTGGAAGAGGATTTCAGCTCCATAAAACAGCAATAAATCTTTCTGTTTGGATTAGTAACAATTGTATTGCGTTGCTGCTTGGATGCTAAGTGGTACTGAAGTCATTTGTTTCGAAAGCAAATTCTGCAATAGGATTTCAGTTCTTGATTCAGACTAATATATTTGAACTCTATGAGATAGAGAGGTAGTTTCTATACACTACCGATTAACCTGCTAGAAATAGCAGTCGTATCTTGCTCAACCATTGCAAACCTAGAAGTGCCTAAAGAAAAATTGGTCACCTCTAGGATGATTTATGATAATAAAATTCCACCCATTTACTTAAATAATATTTTATGTTATCGACCACTGAGGAATGAATGACCTGAGCAGAATTTTTATGCAGGACACAAAAATCGAAACTAAATCGTAACCACAAGGTATTTTTCAAACAAACTACTTCCAAAATTGATTACGTTGATCCCAGTTCTCGACTGGTACTAATCCATGTAAAAATCTACAATGTATCACATGCTGGATTGGATATTGTCTGAAAATATGAATAATAAACCACTAGGAAGAACTAAACACTGTGTTATTAAAATATAGTCCCATATGCCACTTTCACCAAATGGTTTTTGTGCAACAGCATTTGGTAAAGGGTGGTGTGGTCCTGAAGAAGGTCCACAACCACTGCATTAACCGAAAAAGGAAGCAAATTATTTTCTTCTCTTTTTTCTGGTGTTTTTTTTTTATGATAAAAGGAGCTTACCACAAATTCTTTCTTCGTGAAGATTTTTGTTATTTTACAAATTGCTACGTGTTAATGACACTTAACATATATTATTGGAATCTAATTTGTTTGTTGGTATAGAATTTTAGTGTCACCAGAGAGAGAGGGGGAGAGAGCAAGAGAGACAGACAAACAGACAGTGATTAGCATTTCGTTATTACCGCCTTACAAAAGAAATGAATACAAGTAATCAAACATTTGTCACAAGAGTCTTGCAATAGTAAAATGGTATTTCAACAACGCCAATTATTTCATGTGTAAAACACAACGTAAAATTTCCTTAACCCAACTTAATACAGCAGGATTAAGACTTCGTCTTAACCAAACCGTACCACTAGATTGGAAAATAGATATCGTTGTAACTTTAGCTAGATGTAGTTTTAAACCAAATCTGAAGGACTCTGATCCAAAATACCCTCTACTCTTAATGTGGACAAAACTGGGAAGACGAAATATTGTACGGAACTGAACCATACATGATCCTGTGTTTTAACTTAGATAGATAGATAGATAGATAAATAGATAGATAGATAGATAGATAGATAGATAGATAGATATTTCATTATCTCTAAAGCAAAATTACCTTCTGATATCAGTCAATATGGACGATATCATCCATAACATTTAACTGGCACTCCGTCTGTTACTACGACGAGTTTTCCAGATGATCCTATCAACGGAACTGTTTGCCCATGAAATTAGCGTGTAAGTGGCTGAGCACTCTACGGATACACATACATTTAACATAGTTCTCGAAGAGATTCAGCGGGACACCGAATGTGGCAAGGCTGGCCCTTTCAATTACAGTTACAACTTAATTTTGCCAGCTGAGTGAAGTGAAGCAACGAGAAATAAAATGTCTTACTCATGGACATAACGCACCACCAAGAATTGAACACTCGACCTTACGCTGGCGAGCCGAATACTCTATCCACTAAGCCATGCTCCTTCACCATGGAAAGTATTACAGATCACGTAACTAATCATCTATCCAAATTAGGTTAAGCTATGAAGATAAATTATGTCAAGAGACTGAATTATTTTTTGTTAAATAATAAAGTATCTTCTTTTGTCACTTATGTATTATCTATTGACTGTATATAATTTAAAGCATCAAGTTTTCAATTAATGTTTTTATTTAGCATAAGTGCTAATAAAACAACAAAAATAAATATTTAAATAACTTCAATGACTTTCACAATTTACTTACTTTCAGCTCTTATATTGACTCGTGACTTGTTGAAATCGTTAATATTTGATGTATGTCAATCAAATTGAGGTGAAAGAGATAGTTATAATTAGAATTATATAAGGAAAAAGTTTAATGTCTAAAATATAAATAACAGAAAAATATGTATTTTTAAAATATAGAAGAGAATTCGTAAGGAATGAATGATTGTAGCATGGCTAGACTTCTACACTCTCTAAAAATATATCTTTTCCAGGTATTTAATTTTGAATAGTCCCAATTTTTCGATATTCTTCATTTTTGAAAACGTTCATGACAAAATATTTTCTAGTGAATCGCATTTTTATTATTAAATTCCAATAAAAGCTTATATCTGAAAAAAGGAGAATAAGATTTGATTAAAAAGCTCAAATCCGACCCTTAACCCAGCAATTTGACCCTTGTTCCCCCGAATGAAAGAAGTCCTTAAAGGAAAACTGTTTGCAAATGTGGAAGATGTGAAGAAAAAATTCGACGGAGGCGTTAAAAGGCAATCACTTGGCAAGAGTTCCAGGACTGCTTCGAACATTAGAAAACGCTTCTGGGTCGAGGCATTGCTTCCAATAGAGAATACGTTCATGGCGATAAAAGCGTAATCATGTAGAAGTGAACACGGATGCGCAGGCGCATTGTCGTGATGAAACCACCATTTTTCACTTTGACACTGGTCGAGACATTTTCGTCTCACTGCGTCTCTCAAACACTTCAAAACTGCCAAGTGAATAAAATAAAATTGAAAAATTCTGGTTTCTTTTGGGTACACGAGGGATGAGGGGTGCTGAAAAGTTCCTGGCTTTGGGTGAACAGAAATACAGAAGAATCAATTAATTATGTTTTTATAGAACATATTCCCATTTCAAATTCATACACTTATAGCTCTGGTTCTTCAGCTTTTTTTTTAAAGTCTTCTAAAAGAACTCTGAAGTTTGAGCCTCCAGCTAGGCCTCTTGCGAAACCCATAAAGCCAGAAACTTTTCAGCACGCCTTGCATATGTACACGTATATATATATATGTGTGTGTGTGTGTGTGTGTGTGTGTGTGTGTGTGTGTGTGTGTGTGTGTGTGTGTGTGTGTGTGTGTGTGTGTGTTTGTGTGTGTGTGTGTGTGTGTGTGTGTATAACTGACTTATTTCCAAGGTTTCACCTCGTTGCTTTAATGTACTATAAAACACATCTCTAAGTTCTATTTATCAAGAAATGTGCATTACGATGATGGCAAAACAATTCGTCTGTGCAATGTTTGCTCGGACGATTGACTCCAAAAATTATCGAAACGTTCATACAACTGCTTTTCCCCATTTATCTCTCCACACATAATTTACAGACGAATTGTGTGCAAGACTTGTAATATTGAGTGTTGTCTGAAAAACTAAAAAAAAAGTAGCGTCGTTATATTCTATAAAATATTATTATAGCAAACACACATATACATAAGCGTGTGTGTGCATGTGTGTGTGTGTGTGTGTTAGCAAATTATCCACAATCTACCAAGAAAGAATTCTAACTAAATGTCAAAAGAAACGAAGGTTTTCCATTAGTCTCTCAGAATATCAACTTTCCACATCCTACTGTTTTGAAACGAAATATATTGAAAATGTAGGTGTATTCATAAATGTCGACTTTAAAGTAAAAAAAGCTACATAAAAAAAAATGGCGGTTCTTCTGCTTTCGTAATTTTAACCAGACCCTCTTACTCGAGCTCTAATCACAACAACTACAAACTCACATGTACAAACAGTCATAAGAACACAGACATACACAAACATACACACACACACAAACACACACACACGCATATATATTCACACAAATGTATATGCACAATGGTGTTTTGATTTTCGTAATAAAGGATGTTATGTAACTTATACAGATCAATATAAATACGTACATACATATATATATTATGTATGCGTATATATATATATATATATATATATATATATATGTATAAAGATATATACATATATACATATATATCATGCTGCATTTCTTTTAAGTAATACATGTTTTAAGCAACAAGAAAAATAAGAATCAAGAAAAATTGTTCCCCCAACAACATTTGTTACGACCAATCTTCAACCGCCAAATGTTCAGTTCAGGCTAGGTTCAGAATGAGAATGAGAAAAGAATCAATCGAAAACTAATCAAAAACAAACCAAAATAAAAAAAAAACTTTAAAAGAAATTAAAAATAAAAATTTAAAAAAAAAGAAAAAGAAGCAAGGTTATTTTTAACCTCAACATTTTTCGGAATGCATGTCTCTTTACGGAACTTTTACAATATATGAATCACAAAGACTGAGTACAGAGCAATTAAATATACAAAGCCACTGTAATTATCCACTTTTGCAGATGTCATTTGTGCATCTCTGGTTTTTGGCTGTATTCTTTTTTTTCTTTTCTATTTTGGCTTCCATTTGTGTTCTTTCCACTTATCTTTCATTTCTTGTTTCTTCTCCTTTCGCTCTCCGTTTTCTCTTTCGTGTTTTGTTACATTATTCTTTTTTTGTTTTGTGTTTTGTTATTCTTTACTTCACATATATCAAATGATACTGATATTCCAGTACAGTTTCGGTTCTTCTTTTCCATCTTTCGTTCTTTCTTTCTTTCTTTCTTTCTTTCTTTCTTTCTTTCTTTCTTTCCTTCTTTCTTTCGTTCTTTCTTTCTGTATTTACCTTATTCCTCTTTGTTGGATTGTTGCTAAATAGTAGTAAATGTATTTTAAAATGGAAAGAGATGGAACAAAAATAAATGTTGCTGTGGCTGTTATTGTTGTTGATGTAGTTGCTGTTCTTCTTACTGTTGCTGCAACTGCTGCTGCTGCTGCTGCTGCTGCTGCTGCTGTCGTCATTGAAGTTGTTCTCGCTGCTGCTGTTGTGATTTATATCGTTTCTCTTGTTGTTGCTGTGGCTGTTGTACCTGAAGTTTTGTAATTGTTGATGACGATGATCATGATCATCATCATCATCATCATCATGGTCATCAAGAGGAGGAAGAGGAGGAGGAGGAGGAGGAGGAGGAGTGGAGGAAGGGGAAGATCATTATGATGATGATGATGTTCATGATAATGAAGACAAGGATGTAGATGGTGATGATGAGGAGGAGGAGGAGGGGAGGAGGAGGGGCGTAGGTGTAACGGTGGATGTTGTTGCTGTTGCTGCTACTGCTATTGTTGTTGTGGACGATGGTGATGATGAAAGTGATGATGATGATGATGATGACGACGACGGGGAGGAGAGAGAAGATGTGAGGGTGAGAACACAACTACGCTTATTGTTGTTGTTGATGCTGCTGTTGTGATTGACATTAATGATGATGATGAGGAGGAGGAGGAGGAGGAGGAGGAGGAGGAGGGGGAGGAAGAGGAGGAAGGATAGGGGGAGGGGGAAGAGGAAGGCAGATTGGAAAGTACCTGTGTTTGTTGTTGATTTTGTTGCTAACGTTGCTTTGATGAAGTGAAGAAGGTGGCGGAAGATGTTGCAGTTGTTGTTGTTGTTACTGTTAATGATATTGCTTTTATTGCTGATGACATTCTTAATGTTGTGGCTACTACTGCTCTTCTTGATGATCATAATGTTGTTGTTGTCGATGCTGTGATGAACATTGTTGTTTTAATGTTGTGTTTCATTTTGATGGTGAGAATAGTATTCGCTGATATTAGTGCTCATCATTATGGTGGTGGTGGTGGCGGTGGTGGTGGTGGTGGTGGTGGTGGTGGTGGTGGTGGTGGTGGTGGTGGTGGTGGTGATGGTGTTGGTGATGATGCTGGTTTTCGCTGTGGTTGTGTATTGGTTGAACATATGTTTTACCACTTGCCGTCTCTATCCACCCACACACAAACGCTAACAAGATAAGTACCATTACCACTGCCACCATGACCACCACACCACCACAAAGCTACAGCATCAACAATTCTCTTATATCCGATGGTTCAGTTTTCCTTTCATTATGTCAGTATTAAAACATCCTAATCACATTTTATGTATGTATACATATATATATATATATATATATATATATATATATATATGCATGTATACATACATATATATATGTGTGTGTATGTATGTTTTTATATATGTAAGTATATATATAGGCGCAGGAGTGGCTCTGTGGTAAGTAGCTTGAGAACCGATGCTGTTGTGTTTACGTCCCCGTAACTTAGCAGTTCGGCAAAAGTATTTGATAGAATAAGTATTACGCTTCCAAAGAATAAGTCCTGGATCGATTTGCTCGACTAAAGGTGGTGCTCCAGCATGGCCGCAGTCAAATGACCGAAGCAAGTAAAAGAATAAAAGAATATGTATATATATATATATATATATATATATATATATATATATATATATATATATATATATAATTTTCTTTCGAAACATTTAAATTCTTTCAATAAGTTAAAATATAGAAACTCACTAGCACCAGCTGGATATATACACAACTTAAAATTACAGAATATTAATTACATATTAATTTGGTCTATTATAGATGAGATCCCACCATACAATACGATCACGGGTAGATGTAGAACGTGCATAAAAGAATCATACATTATCGTTTGCATGTATAATTTCACATTTTTTTAAATAAGCTTTCTGACGCATTTCACTCGTGCAACCATAGATACTACTCAACTTTCATTAGAGAATTTAAATCTGAATCCTCTTAGCAATAGCCCTAGTAATTTCTGTTGCACAACTGAACATCCTAGCGCTTATAACAATATATCGCCTATACAAATATAAATTTATGAAAGACAGTAAGGAATTTAATTTTACCCCTGTCAGCCCTTATAAAGACTTCCATTATTTGCATAGCTATAAGCGCTCTTCTATAGAAACATCCAATTATCACGTTCCTTAGTAAATAACTGAACGTATATCTAGCGTAAATATCATTTTTCCCTGATGAAGGAGACATTCTCTGAAAAATAAATCTTAAGACTCATTTGTTATTTGGACGAATGAACCCCAGAAACGGCCGTCGGAATACTTTATTTTTTTCTAACATGTAACCTAAAACTATTTTCAATGCCTATTATTTTCTCTTTACCATATTTTAATTTTTTTAAGAACGCGTGTTTATGTGTATTCCCTTATCATTGAGTTTATATATCCGTATATTTATATATCCATGTATATCTTTAGTATTCATATATTTTTAGATGTTTATATCTTTAATATATCAATATATGTTTCAGCTTGGACTATTCTTATATGTGTTAACCGTAGTTTGCCTAATTTGAACTTTTTCTATTGTGTCCATTATATTTGTGTGTGTGTGTGTGTGTGTGTGTGTGTGTGTGTGTGTGTGTGTGTGTGTGTGTGTGTGTGTGTGTGTGTGTGTGTCTATCTGTCTGTGTCTGTGTCTCTGTGTGTATGTCTGTATGTGTGTGTGTATGTGTGTGTGTGTGTGTGTGTGTGTGTGTGTGTGTGTGTGTGTGTGTGTGTGTGTGTGTATCATTATAATTAAGGATAAAATTTATGTACGGTTTTATCGAGTAGCTATCATGCAATAAAAAAATTAGTGACCAAATAGAAGGATAGTTATAGGCAGATAAATACATACATACTTAGTTCATATACATGTATAAATGTGTGTGTGTTTGTGCGTGTGTGTGTGTGTGTACAAAAATTAATATAAAAACAGACATGCGCAACGTGTTGCCATATAGGAAATATATGTATGTATAATATATATATATATATGTAAATACACAAGCGCACAGACACACACGCACACACACACATATATATATATATATATATATATATATATATATATATATATATATATATATATATATATATATATATATATATACATATATACTTATATATACATATAAATACATACATATATGTATGTATATGTATATATATATATATATATATATATATATATATATATATATATATATATATATATATATATATATATATATATATATATA
The DNA here is from genome assembly GCF_046866305.1 of Octopus bimaculoides. Taxonomy (NCBI): domain Eukaryota; kingdom Metazoa; phylum Mollusca; class Cephalopoda; order Octopoda; family Octopodidae; genus Octopus; species Octopus bimaculoides. The sequence goes on along the minus strand of NC_142939.1, from coordinate 51,380,717 downwards.
TATATGCGTATGCTTATCAAAGAAGAAACGAAAAGCAAGTGTCTACTTAAACAGATAACATGAACAGAAACAATAGGGACAGAGAGTGAGAGACAGAGATAACAAATGAAAGGAAGAGATACAAGTGATGATTTGCCTTTCATAATCTCTAGTGGATGATGGCTAATCTTCGTTAACGGTATTGTATTGCTAAATGCGCTATTTCACTTCTGATATTGTATTTCAACTGATCTACTTAACTGCAATTCTGTCGAATAATGGTATGAATTATTTCGCATTACAGAAGCTTTTTCTTGCATCATATATACAGGAAGAATTTTGTTTTTATTGCATGTTATTTATAAGAATGTTTTATTTACGTAAGTATGTATATGAGTGAACTGACTATTTGCTGTGCAATTTAAATCTGATCCCACAATATAATTATATGAATAAGTACATGGACACATACATAAAAAAGCATATTGCATACATACATATATATATATATATATATATACACACATATATATATGTATATATATGTACATATATATACATATAATTATGCATATATATATATATATATATATGCCATTTGATTGGACTTGCTTAGGTGTGTGTGCTTTTGTGTATATTTGTGTGTGTATGTGAGTATATATATGTATATATATATGTATATATATATATATATATATATATATATATATATATATATATATATATATATATATATATATATATATATATATATATATATATATATATATATATATATATACATATATATATATATATATATATATATATATATATATATATATATATATATATATATATATATATATATATATATATATATATATATGTATATATACATATACATATACATATACATATACATATACATATACATATACATGTACATATATAAACATGTTTGTATAAAATATGCATATACATACACATACATATACATATATATATGAGGGGGTTATGCAGTAGCTTGCATTGCCTACAACAAAACACCATATATAATTCAGACAGAAATTATTGTACTAAGATCATAAGATCACCCAAGACATAAGGCTAATAACTACAGAAGTCATATCACTGACTTCATGCTGTATGAAACTGGAGATAAACGCTGACATAAAATCATTGATGCTTTTATATGTCAGCAAACGGTCAGGAATGTTTCTTAGAGATATCGGAGTAAAGTTTAATTGACCGTAGATTATCCCATTGTAGAATGGTAGCACATAGCTAACAACTTTCTTATTTGAAATGTGGAAGTTACTGTTGTGTTCTTATATGAATCAATGATTCTCCTCGCGGATTCCATGCGAAACCTGCTGTGTAATTAAATTTTCATGTTAAGTCTGTTTTCTGAGCTGTTGCGTTCATTTTTCATACTTGACAGAGAGGGTGCTACAGCTTTTCTTTTGGCAAGGAAGATAAGTTAAAATTTAAATAATAATGGGATTTAATTTAGGCACAAAGGTAACAGTTTTGAGAGGCAGGACTTTTTATCGACGTCATCGATTTCATTATTTGGCCAGAACTAATTTTTTTTATTCCGAAAGGATAAAAGCAAGAATGACCCGACTGGTATTTGAAATTAGAACGTAGAAACCTGAAAGAAACACCGCTAAGCGTATCATGCAACACGCAAACGACAATAATATCAATAATGCTACTTTTGACACCAGGCCAGCAATGTTATGAGGATGGACTTGGTCGATTGCATAGTTTCTTGTACATGACTGGTACTATATGTTATCGACCCGAATGGATGAGAGTTAAAAGTAACCTCAAGATGATCTGAACTTTGGAAATAAACAGTCGGAAGAAACTTTGTCAGGCATTTTCTCGGATGCGCTAACGATTCAACCAGCCTAGCGCCTTTTATAACTACAAATTATAATAGGAGAGGTTAGTGGATGACATCGAAACCAGTACGCAACTGGTACTTTATTTCAACGACCAGAAAATAGCGAAAGGAAAAGTCGACCTCGAATGATAATGCCAATGAGAAGAAGAAGAAGAAGAAGAAGAAGAAGAAGAAGAAGAAGAAGAAGAAGAAGAAGAAGAAGAAGAAGAAGAAGAAGAAGAAGAAGAAGAAGAAGAAGAAGATGACCTGATGACCATAAACAACCTGATGAGGTTAACGGTGACGATAATAATATCTAAAGTGGGCACATTACTCAATTTCTATAAAGTAAAAAATATTGGACGACTTAATTGTAGTGCTTGGTTGATAGCAATTTAAACATTCCCGTAAGGAAAATTAGAGAATAACAGAACGAGAACATAGTCATTCGAACTACTAGAAATAATAGTGTCTATTTAACTTCAAATGACAAAACCTACTCATCCCTATATGTTTATATGAGAAGCTGAAAGAGCGCGGGTAAGAGAAGAGTGAAGCACAGAAAGAGAATGGTTACGTATATATATATATACACACATACACACACACAGACACACACACACACAGATACACACACACACACACACACACACACACATATATATATATATATATATATATATATATATATACATATATATATATATATACACACACATATATATATATGGGAACATATATATATATGGGAACATATATATACATACACACACACGCACATATGAATATACATACACATATATATATATATAATATAATATAGGATAAATTCTTTATAAGAATTTATCAAGTAGTCAGCGTGAAAAAACCTCATAATGAAAAAATAACAAAAAATTTCGTAATGAAAAAATTCATCGTTTCTTCATAGATATATTTAATTATATATAAAGGGCATTAACTGTGTATCAATGCCTCACGCTATCGAGGGACTAAATAAGTAAAAAAAACTACCAAAAATAAGCAACATATTTACCGAAAGCGAGGGAATGCAGCTTTTCAAAATTTATCTCTTAAAAACATTTAACTCAACGGTAGATATATATACACATACACACACACACACAAATACACACACGCACACATATGTGTCTGCGTGTTTATGTGTGTGTGTATTTGTAGTTTCCTTTGTTAATGTCTCACCTGAAGCTGTTTGCTTTATTTAAAGCTACAGGAAAAACGAAGAAAACAGCTTTCTGTAAAGGATGTAGTTTGTTTATTGGTAGCGGAAATGAAAACAATGAGGAATATGTTTTCACTTATGAACAATACTGCTGGTACGTCTACTCCTTACAAACACATACGTAAACAAGCCTAGAAATCACACATATATACATAAATATAGATAGATAGATAGATAGATAGATAGATAGATAGATAGATAGATAGATAGAAAGATAGATAGATAGATAAAAAGATAGATACGTATCCATAGATATATATATATATATATACATATATATACATACATATATATACATACACACACACACACACATATATATATATATAAATATAAATATATATATATATATATATATATATATATATATATATATATATATATATATATATGTATATATATATATATATATATATATATATATATATATATATATATATATTCCTTATATTTCTTATTTCTTGATTTGTGTTTCTTTTGTCGTGTTTTTTTTTGTTTTGTTTTTAGTGTTTGATTCCAAGTAATTTTTCTTTTGATATTTGTATTTGGGGAAAATTACATTTCTTTTAGTGACTGAAGGAATGGTATATCTTATGGAATTTCTTTAAATTTCTTGTATAAATATTGTTTCAGACTCTCTTATTTCAACTTGCATTTAGCTTGCATTGAATACATTGAATTATTTTTCCCAAATATTTCTTATTCTATCTTTCATGTATTTACGTCTGAATCTGCAATATCTCCTTGAAAAGCTGAAATTCTATATAGATCAGGAGAAATTCTTGAAACATACAGCAATCATTTACCAAGATATTGTCAATATTTACTAGAGCCAAGGCGGCGAGCTGGCAGAAACGTTTGCAAGCCGAGCGAGATGCTTAGCGGTGTTTCGTCTGCCGCTACGTTCTGAGTTCATATTCCGCCGAGGTCGACTTTGCCTTTCATCCTTTCGGAGTCGATTAAATAAGTACCAGTTATGCATTGAGGTCGATATAATCGACTTCATCCGTTTGTCTGTACTTGTTTGTCCCCTGTGTAGCAGTAAAGAAATGAGAAATAAGAAACGTTAGCACACCAGGCGAAATGCTTAGCAGTATTTCGTCTGTCTTTACGTTCTGAGTTCAAATTCCGCCGAGGTTTACTTTGCCTTTCATCCTTTTGCGGTCGATAAATTAAGTACCAGTTGCGTAATGGGGTCGAGCTAATCGACTGGCCCCCTCCCCAAAAATTTCGGGCCTTGTGCCTAAAGTACAAAAGAATATTTACTAGAGCACAAATGGCGCTTTTTTTGCAAAAGAGTGGACTCCCCTGAAGGCAACCAAATATAAGTTGATGTTAAACTGAGCAACGCACTAAGTCTACAACGCGGATTGGAGAAGTGGTCAGTACTGACCCTCTGGGGTTTTTTATGGCTATCCAAGAGGTTTGTAAACTCCTGAAATAATTTTGGGCATTAAGAATGCTGATTTCTTTGCGACTCATTTCTTCACGATAAGATTCGATGTAAAAAGGTCTGTCTTAAATACAATATTGAAATTCATCCTGCCTTCATATATATTACATCTTTGGCAAACATCTAGTAAACATGCAACGCCAACTGGCCGATTGACAAGACAATTAAGAACAAGTACACACTTTTAATGAAGACTTCGTACTGAAGATAGTCAATACTAATTTACATTTATTACCCATTTACGGTAGAGTGGTTTCAGTTGTCTGAAAATTTTGAATTTACTCTAATTTACAATTTCCAGTCAAATATCGAAGCATTAAGTAGTATCAACCAAACACGTATTTCACATTAAATATTCAGACTATACTAATATAATTTAAATGAAAATTTATTATTCTTTAAGTATTTTCATTAAATTTCCTGAAATATTTGGTTTTTCAAAGCGGTAATGAAACAAAATGAAGGAATTATTGTTTTGAAATCAAGATTTGTTTTTTATTAATTATACATATTTAATTTTTTAAAGATAACTACATATAGACGCAGGCGTGGCTGTATAGTAAGAAACTTGCTTTTCAACCAGATGGTTTTGAGTTCAGTCCCATTGCGGGCCGACCAAAGCCTTCGTTGAGTGGATTTGGACGGAAACGGACAGAAGCCTGTCATACATCTGTGTGTATGTGCGTGTGTATATGCGTGTGTGTGTGTCTGTGTCTATGTGTGCATGTTTTCACGCGTGTGTGTTTTGGTTTGCCCACACCATGGCTTGGCGACCGATATTGGTGTATTTATGTCCCCGTAGTCTGGTGATTCGACAGAAGAGACCGATAGCATACGTACCAGGCTTCAAAAATAAATAAATACTGGGATTGATTCATTCGACTAAAATTCTTCAACTCCTTAACCTAGCATGGCCGCAGTCTAATAACTGAAACAAGTAGATGATAAAAGATAACAGAACGGAGTCGATAAGTTAACAACGATTCCATGAAGCGAATGATCGATAGAAGAAGCGTGCAGACGTCTGTTCTACTATTTACCTGAGCCTTACTGAAATTCTTGTTATTTCAGCGTCATGTAAATTTAAGAAAAACATGAGCATCGTTCTGTAATAACATTTGCATAAGTCATTCGTTCATCTAAGATAGCATATAAAACAGGCTGGCGCGAGATCAGCGTATCAACGATATAACCACAGCAAAGATATATAGAGCTGTCGTTAATAAACATAGGATAGTATAATAAAATTAATATTATATGTCTTTAATTAACTGAGGCAGACGATACGAAATCTATTTCATGCTGTTGGTTAATCTACATTAGTAGACGGTATATGCTGGGTAAAATGGGTTCAGATTTGTTGAAATAGATATGAAACCGTAACAGGAAGAAAACCAAATATGTCAACAGGGAAAAGAGCGGAAGAAGGTTGAGATTACTGAATTTTAAAGGTAAGATTATACAAGAGAGAAAAAGAAACACAGTGCGGTAGAGATGTATATACAGAGAAGCAATATCACACATTGCATATGCTAACATCTGACAGACTAGGAATACATCAAAATAACGATTGAAAACTCGACGACTGCAACGGGAGCGGCGGCAGCAGCGGCTATACTGACGGTCACAGCGGCGTTAATCGGCGTTAGCGGCGGCAGCGGCGCTAGCGGCGCAAGCGGTAGAGGCGCAAGCGGCAGCGGTGGAAGCGGCGGTAGCGGCAGCGGTAGCGGTGGCATGGCAACAGTGGTAGTAGTGCTGGTGGTAGTAGTGACGATTATACTGATGACGACAGCGATGACGACAACGAGAATGACAAAACTAATGACATTAATGGTACCTTGTCGTTAAAGAAATGGAACCCATGTAAGTTCAAGAATTTAGAGAGTGCATATCATAAGCACAAAACACATGCTACAATATACGAAGGCTCTTTGTTTTTATCCCACTTTTCTTTCCGATTTAGTACAAATAAAAACTGAAAAACACAACCATCGTAAACACGTGAGATATTTGTAGCACAAATAATAACAACCGCATATCTGAGGATTAAAACATGCTATTGAAGCATGTACGGAGTAGTTTTTATTGAAAAGATATCATAATCTTTTGGTTGTTCTGATCAGTTACGTGTGAGTGTATATGCGTGTGCGTGTGTGCGTATGTCTCTATTCATGCATACACATAAAACTTCATGCATAACGGTTACATAAACATATATATCTATATACACTTTCATACGTATATATATATATATATATATATATATATATATATATATATATATATATATATATAAACAATATATGAGTATATGCATATATATGTACATGTATGTATATACGTTCATCTACATGTACATATAGATACATAACTGGGTACATGACGTGGCAAAAGAACAAGGACAAAATGGTAAACAAGGTGCAACAAACAAGCAGGCCACATAGAAACATCCCCTTCATCAGCTGCCACCATTGAAACTCCGGCGTTTCGAAGAATTAAGGCAGTACGCATCGTTAAAATGGTTCTTCCCATGAACACAAATTAAATTGTTTTCGTGGAGGGTAGTGGCGGACGGAAAACAAGACAGGAAAACGAAACAGTGAAATAAACAAGCAAAAAGGCTGTACAGCCAGACGTGAAGTGTGTATGTCTTGAACGCTGTGAAGCACGTACAGGAGGGGCAAAGAAGTACGTGCGAGCTTGGTAATTCCAAGAACGAAAAGAAATAGCAGCCGGACACACGTGATATATATATATATATATATATATATATATATATATATATATATATATATATATATATATATATATATATATATGCAACGTGCTTGTATATGATTATATATATATATATATATATATATATATATAGCTATACGTGAACTGGCACACAGGAATATAGTATGTGTTTTAGTGTACCGTTGTGTATGTGTTTGAAATGTATATTAGATGGTTCCACACTTCTTCTGTCAATACATTTATGTCCATCTCTATGTGTGTGGCGGGGGAGTGAGAAGTGGGGAGTGAGAGGGAAGATGGGAAAACAACAATAACAGTGACAATGACAACAAAAGAACCAAACAATAAAGCTAAATACAATGACGGTGACTGTGGTGGTGGTGGTGGTGGTGGTGGTGGTGGTGGTGGTGGTGCTGGTGGTGGTGTTGGTGGTGGTTGTGGTGGTGGTGGTGGTGGTGGTGGTGGTGGTGGTGGTGGTGGTGGTGTCGGCGGCGTTGCTGGTGATGGTGTTGGTGGTGAGATGGCGGCGGCGGCGAAGATGATGATGATGATGATGATGTCGATGATGATGATGATGATGGTGATGATGAAGATGATGATGATGATGATGTTGTTGATGATGATGATGATAGTGATGATGAAGATGTTGATGATGATGATGTTGTTGATGATGATGATGATGATGGTGATGATGGTGACGACCACGGCGATGGTGATGATGACGACGTCGAAGACAACGATAATGATCATGATGACGACGACGACGACGGCGACGACGACGGCGACGACGACGGCGACGACGACGGCGACGACGACGGCGACGACGACGACGGTGATGATGATGATGATGATGATGATGACAACGACAACTACGACGACGACGTTAATGGTGGTACTGGTGCTGACAATGGTGATGACGATGGTCGTCGTGATAACAACACCATTGATGATGGCCATGATGGTGATGAGAATGATAAAAGTGATGCATATGTTAAGAAGTATTGATTTTACTGTAAAAAAAAACATACATATAACAAATGAATAAAAAACACACTACCTCCTCAACTTGTGCAGCTCTTTGGTGCAACACAAATTGAAGGTGATCTTATGCATTTATTTATTTATTAAAGAGCATTATACAAAGTACGTTGACATGAAATGATGGCTGTCTATTCTAGATATAAGGGAGTAAGTGGTATGCTATGCGTCATAAAGTTCTCAGACTAAGGGTACATTTTAAAGTAGAGGCGTAAAAGGAAATGTAGTAGAAAAGGCACTTATATCTCTTTAAATATTACATTAGATGAATAGAAAATGCAATGTTTATGAAATGTAACTATTTTCTGGTTTAAGGAAAGGAGAAATGGCAGTAAGTATGTGTTTCTTTAGGGATTCCATGATTGCTATGAATAAAGGGCTGAAGTTATCTTCACAGAATTTTCATGCAAATTATGCTTGCTAGCTTGTTTCCTTGCTTGCTTCATGCTCTTGTTTGATGGGGCTGGGGATCATCCCAGGTTAGTGGTTCCAGAGACATCATCATACGCAGAGCCGACCAAGTCCACGTGTGCTCTTCATCGCTGGCAGTCATGTGCCAATTTCTCTGCATCCTCCAAGGTGACGTTGAGCCTCTGGAAATCTTCTCCCGTCACCTCCAGCCATTTGGTACTGGGCCTACCACGGGGCCTCTCCTAGCTCACAGCTGCCACATCAAATGAAAGTAAAGCCCTGATAGGATGGTCCAGCGGGTGACGAAGGATATGTCCGTACCAGCGCATACAACGGATTGCTATGAGGTGGAAGGCAAATGCATGCGAGCACGCAGTTGTTTGTTGGAAACATGATGGTACCATGTGGTGTTCTTGGTGGTTCTCAGGGCTCTGCTATCGAAGCCGTCGATCTTCTTCGAGAGAGGGCACGTTTCTGCTCCATAGAGGAGAATGGATAGGACCGATGCGTTGTAGATGCGGAGCTTCGTCTTCGGGGAGATAGCGCAGTGGCATGGGAGGGACCTCCATAGGGAGTAAATGACCCCGGCGGTGTGATGACGTTTCCATCCTCCCCTTCTAGAAACGGTCAATCATACCAATCAAGGAACCCTTAAAAAGAAACATTACAGGAATGCTAGCATTAAAATGGATTCTGCTAAATGCAGCCATGATCCAGGTTTTGATGGTAAACAGCAAAACGAGTTAAGCTTACGATTCTTGAAGAACAAATCAGTTCTTTAGAGTTACAGAGCTTCTCTTCATCCTTCCCTCCATCGACATGGCCTACTATTTCTGTGGGGATCTCGGAGGTACAGTCCCCAGATACGCACTCCAGTTGACTATTTCACGTCTGTATGTCTATAAGTATAAGTATGTGTCCCTATATGCTTGCATGTATGTATGCATATATGGATGGATGGATGGATGGATGTCCCAATATTTCAGTAAAAAGATATTTGTGTATGTTTAACAAATAACAGAATCAGCTGTCGTTTATTTTCTGCTGAATTTATTTAGAACAATGGAGAGACACATCAGCAAAAAGCAATATTTTAATGATGCATGAAAGTTCTGATTTAAATGCATATTATATTCCGAGGTTTCTTTCTCTAACATTTTATATAGGTCAGCCTTTACAGGTTGAAAGAAGTATCTATAAAATTAGTTTCTAAACATAGAATAGTTTTTAAACAAAGGAATCCATAGATAAAAAAAAAGAAAAGAAACGGCTGAGAACCACCAATTTAGAGTTTCTTCTAACAATTTAGAAATTTCTGTACAGCCTGAAACGATCACCAATCATTGTATCTTAGAAATAAAGCACTGTATACTAGGAGATGAAGGGAAAACGAAGATCCTGCATGTATTCTGGATTTTCGAATTGCGTTCAATTACAATTTCACTTTATATTCATTTAGATTTGAAATTATATTTTATTTCTTATCATTCTTGAGTACTATGATTTTGTCTTATTAAATTGCAAACCAGTTTTATCGGTAATATGTAGGAGACAGATAGAAAAATACAGATAATAATAATGATGATGATAATGATAATAATAATAATAATAATAATAATAATAATAATAATAAGCAACGGACCATGATAAAACGATGGCAAGAAAAGCCCCTACATGGTAAATACTGGGCTAAACTAAATGCGAAAGAAATAGACAGAGAAAAATCCCAGCTCGGTAGTGAAGTGAAAGCACGTTATAAAAATAAAACTACTGAACAATAATAATAATAATAATAATAATAATAATAATAATAATAATAATAATAATAATAATGATGATGATGATGATGATGATGATGATGATAATATACTGCCATTGAAATTCATAGAATTCTGACTGTTAACATTTTTGTCTTGTCATGTCTTTGCTAGTGACAGGTTCAGTGAAACGGAAGAGTTAGATATTGTTGTGTTGTACTATATGTGACGTATTGTCTTGTTGCTTAATATATTTGTGTGTGTGTATTTCTGTTTGTGTGAGTGTGTATTTGTGTGTGCGTGTGTGTTTATCTGTGTCTGTGTGTCTGTGTGTCTGCGCTTGTGTGTGAGTATGTGTTTATGGGCATGTATATATGTGTGTGTATGTGTGTCTGTGTGTGTGTGTGTGTGTGTGTATTTATATATATCAAATTATGGATATATAGCTTTTATGGTGTTAAAGGATAAAAGCAGATACTGATTTAATCTGCTTAACTGCGATAGTTGACAACTTTCAGATTTATTTTTTCTAGATTGAAGTCCATAGAAGATAGGGAGTTCCAAGCGGTTTCTGTTGCGGAGGATATCTGAAAGAATTTATAGTAAACTTTGTGGAGTGAGATAACGAAAAGATGCTGAAGAAGGAAAACCAGGAATACCTGAAAACCTTGTGCAGAGGTAAGATAAGACATGGTTAGTTCAGAAATGCAGAAAAAATAGCAACAGTAAATGAAAAGAAAGAGCAGAGAGGGTGTTTGTTGGTCAGAAGTTGAAGTTTGTTGATGAGTGAATCATTCTCTTTCAATTATTGCGCTTTGCGTTGAGTATTCTAGAATGCTTTATATAGGCGCAGGTAATAAGAAGCTTGCTTCCCAACCAGATTTGGTGGGGGCGGGTCAGTCCCACTGCGTGGTACCTTGGGCAAGTGTTTTCTTCTAGAGCCGACCAAAACCATGTGAGTGGATTTGGTAGATCGAAACTGAAAGAAGCCGATCGTATAGATTATGTGTATATTTGTGAGCGTGCATGTGTGTGTGTGTGTGTTTGTGTGAGGGCGGTTGTCCCTCACTACAGCTTGACAGCATGTGCTGATGTCTTTACGTTCTCTTAACTTAGCGGCTCGGCAAAAGAGATCGGTAGTATAAGTACCAGGCTTAAAAGAAAAAAAATAAGTCATTAGGTGTATTCATTCGACTAAAAGAATTCTTCAATGCGGTGCCCCAGCATGGTCACAATATAATGACTGAAACAAGTAAAAGATAAAAGCAACATTAATCCAAAGTTGTACCTAAATATGCTTTGCACTTGGGTCCTCTCAGCAACTGATCAGCACTGAAATGTCTCACTTCCCTTGATGAAATGTAGCATATTAATAACTGTATACCTTGCTTGATCAGCAATCGAATGAGGTCTGATTTTGTTGAGAAAGGCTAGGCCGTCGTGTTCCCGTTGTTAGATATTTTAACCTTTATATTCAGACAAGTTTGGCACGGAGTTTCTAGGTTAGCTGTTGCTGATGTTTGTGAGTAGAAAGTTAATAAGGAGTTTAAGGTGGTATCATATATACTGGGGAGGAGTATTGTGATATCATCTGAGTATACAATGACATATTCGTCATCTTCATTGCGTTTTAATTTTGTGGATTATAGAGTGTACAGAACTTAGTGTCGCTGCTAGCATAGATATTTATTGGCTCAAGCACTTATATTTTCACCTTAAAATACATCAGCCACAGAAGAAATTTCCTGGTTGCTTGATCAGCTGGAAACTGCTGCCGTATTTCACTTATAACACTCTTTAACATGTTAAGAAACGAAAGATGCATTAAATAATGTAATCTTAGATACAGCATATCTAACACAAAGACAAATGCTAAAGAACAACAACAACAACAACTTCAGACACAATTGACAAATTACCGTTTCAATACAAGAATACAGACACACTAGAGAATAGTCTGATTTGATAGAGTATAACTGAGTCTTTGATTAAAATATTGATTCCTTGTAACCATTACACTTTGGTATACGAACAATGTCCTTAAGAATATATACACACTACCTGGTCAAATTGTGTCTCTGAAATTAATCAATATAGCATTCTTTACTTTTCTCTTCATTCTTGGAATCATCATTATTATTATTATTATTATTATTATTATTATTATTATTATTATTATTATTATTATTATTATTATTATTACTATCATTACTGATATTAGTTTTTGTTGTTGTCATTGCTTTTGTTTATATTGTTGTAATCATTTCTTCATCATCACTGCAGTTGCTGTCGTTGTCGTAGGCGTTCACTGTGTTATTGTTGTCGATGTTGTTGTCGTCATCATTGTGGTCGCTGCTGTGGTTCATTGCTACTGTAGTTTGCAGCTGTTGATACTGCAAACTACTTCTCCGGTCGACTCTGGTTGAAAACTCAAGCAACATTATTAAAATTCTGAATAACCGAATCCTCAGCATCCTTCATAAATATACGGAGAATCTATGACAGAATTTGCTGAAGGATAGTTAGATCCCAAAAGATCCTGAAAATTACCTTCTCTTTCTCGCTGTGTTACTGCACAACATTTTAATATATATATATATATATATATATATATATATATATATATATATATATATATATATATATATATATATATATATATATATATATATATACGTATATATATATATATATATATATATATATATATATATATATATATATATATATATATATATGTATATGTATATATATATATATATATATATATATATATATATATATATATATATATATATATATATATAGAGAGAGAGAGAGAGAGAGAGAGAGAGAGAGAGAGAGATGGAGAGAGAGATATGTAATTCAATATTTGAAGAGCAAACAAATAAATAGTTAGACTGATAAAATTTAAGATATATAATCAAAATAATTTCGCGCTGTAGACTAAAAAAAAACAATGCTTATTGAAGACTATTATAAGTTTGTTTACATGGTTGGCGTAAAACACAAATATATATTAAAATTCTTTCACTTATTAAGCACACAAAGCCAATTTTGGCCACGCTATTTCAATAACTCATTCGACCAAACGGAGGAGTAAAGCTGGAGATACTGACACCAGTGCTAAGCTGTGTCTATGGTAAAAGACGTTTATTCTAATTGTGCTTCTTATCTGTTAGTATTTGGCTATAACACATTGGAATGGTTACCACACTGTGAGCTACAACTTCATTGTTACTGTAAATGTTGTTGTTGTTGTTGTTGTTGTTGTTGTTGTTGTTAGTGTTGTTTTTGTTATGCTCTAAATCAATTCTGATCGAGCAAATCGACAATAATCAATGAATATTCCAGCTACGAATTTCGTTGGTCTGAAGCACATCCTTCAAAGGAGGGAGAGACGCGAGAGTGGGATAGTGGACGCAGGAAAGAAAAGAAAGAAAGAAAGAAAGAAAGAAAGAAAGGAAGGAAGAAAGAACGAAAGAAAGAAAGAACGAAAGAACGAAAGAAAGAAAGAAAAGAAAGAAAGAAAAGAAAGAAAGAAAAGAAAGAAAGAAAAGAAAGAAAGAAAAGAAAGAAATAGAAGAAGAAGGGAAAGAAAGAACGAGAGAAAGAAATGGAAGAAAAGGGGAAGAAAGAAAAGAAGATAGGAAGGAAGGAAGGAAGGAAGGAAGGAAGGAAATGGTAAAAAAAGGGAAGAAAGAAAGAAAGAAAGAAAGAAAGAAAGAAAGAAAGAAAGAAAGAAAAGGAAGTGGAAAGAAGAAATGGAAAAGCGGAAGGAAGCAAGGAAGGAAAGAAGGAAGGAATGAAAGAAAGAAGGGGTAAGGAGCAAGGAAGAAAAAAGCAAAGACAAAATAGAGCTTATCTTGTTAAAAAAAAAAAAAAGAGATTATAAACAGGGAAAAGAAGACGGACGCGATACGTTAAAGTTTTAGTTTGATTCCGTCCAAAGAATTCTGTCTCAAGGTTTTCAAGTAATGTGAAATGATTTCCACATTTCTCGCTAAAAAATTACATCTAATCACTGAATTCTAATATTTGCTTGGTTCTTGTGTTGTTTTTCGTGTTGTTTTTTGTTGTTTTTTTCTCGGTGTTCCAGTTTGGTAGTTTCTTATTTTAATCTCAAAGTGGCTAAAAGACACTGAGCGGGGAAGGGGGCGATATTTGGAACAACAACAACAACAACAACAACAATGGTAACGACAACAACAGATAAACTGTTTATTGTTAAATGTTTTCCGACTTCATTTGACTAGCTCTGTCCATAAGCAATACATGTGTGTGTCCGTGTGTGCGTGTGTGTGTGTGTGTGTGTGTGTGCGTGTGTGCGTGCGTGTGTGTGTACGTACTGCTTATGGACAGAGCTAGTCAAATATATATATATATAAATATATGTACACACACACATGCACACACACACTCACTCACACACACACATACACACACACATGCACACACACACTCACTCACACACACACATACACACACACGCATATATATATATACATATATATATGTATACATATATATACATGTGCATATATATATATATATATATATATATATATATATGTATATGTATATATATATATATATATATATACATATATATATATATATATATATATATATTTATATATATATATATATATATATATATATATATATATATATATATATATATATATGTATGTATGTGTATGCATATATATATATATATATATACACTGTTTTTCTTCCTGATTTACCATTCCAATTTATTGATTGCTTTGCTCTCTCATGTGATTGAAAACCATAAAATTAAGAACAAAAAACAAATGGTTTAAAAGCAAAAACCAAAAAAAAAATTCAAAAATAACAAAGAAATAAAATATAAATCGAAATTTAGAAATTTAGATATTGCCAATCTCACTTATTGAACAGAAACAAAAATTAACAAGCAAAAAATCTCAAAAATTGTCTAAATTAATCAAGAATATTTCGACCATTAATTAACATATAAATTTTATTATTAGATATCCATAGTTTGGCTAATGAGTGTGTTAGGCTCCATTAAATACTCTCACAAATTGAGAGGAAATGAGAAACATTGGATATTATAGCAAGTTCTGTTGTTACTGAATAGATAAGAGCGACGTATTCTAACAGTAGATATCGTGACCGCACGTTACGCGTATAACGTTACATTTTTGCTTTTTACTGGTTTCAGTCACTGGATTGCATCCATGCTGGAACACGCGCCTTGCAGGGTTTAGACCAAACCGCAAGGTTTAGGCTGACAAGCCAACACCGATTTAAATGAGGTGGAGGAACAAACTCAAACTCACACACACACACATTCATACGTACACACATACACACACACACACACACACACACATATATATATATATATATATATAGAGAGAGAGAGAGAGAGAGAGAGAGAGAGAGAAGTGAGTGGAGTAGAGTGCACATAAATTTTGAAACATATGTAGGAATTAAAGGAACTTATTGATAATATGCGTTTTGCTCCATTTATTATTATTCTTTATATATGTATGTGTGTGTGTGTGTGTGTGTGTGTGTGTGTGTGCATGTGTATGTGTGTGTGTGCGTGTGTGTGTGTGCGTGTGTAAATATAGATATATGTATATACATATATAGGTTTTCACCATAATTTTATATTATTTAATCAGCTTAAGAGCTGGGATTATTTTCTCTGCCCTGAAATTTATATATGAATTATGCATAAGCAAAATAGAAAGGTTAATAGAACCGTCAAATAATGTTTTTGGAACGATTCTGATTTGGGCCGTCTGATCCGAGATACCCGTATATAAATCGGTACATATGTACCGAAGTTACGGCAAACACTTTAGAACGAATATCCGATAGTCCGCCTCCAAAATAATAAGTGATAATTCCTGTAATTTTCAGTGATCACTTTGCCAAAACTCCGGAGACATTTTGTCTAGGGAACATCTAAACGATGTTCTGCTAGTTTATTGAATATTTTTAACGTCTTTCTTCTATCACCTTATAAATATATATTTTCAACACTGTGTCTCCACTTTCAGCTATTCGAAGTAAATGAGATGTGAATATCAGATAAAATTTAGAGATATACATACACATGTACATTTGTTAATGTGTGTGTTTGTGTATGTGTGTGTGTGTGTATATCTAATTTCCAACTAGTTCCACATATACGTTTACACATTACATATCGGTGATGCTCGCATCTACAAAAATGCTTCGTTCGCCAAGACCATTATATATGAAAATGAGTCTGAGTTTCTCTATGCAAATATATAATAATGCATGCATGCGTTACAGGCGAAAAAATATATTTGAATTCAGAATATATGTAATGTATATGTAATATTTATCTATATAATACATGTAATATATATGTAATATATATCTATATATAATGGAGAAAGCTGCTTATTAATTAGGTATGTAAGAATTACTAAAATTACTAAAAGAAAGCAATTATTAAAAGTTTTATACAATAAATTTAAAAGATGAGAACTGTAAAGAGTGATAAATTCGAAAAACTGGTATTCTTTGCTGCAATATTTTAAGTAAAAAATTTCTTATTCTTTACTTTACTTGAAGTAATAGCCTGTCCTGTACTTTTCCAGGTGTAGTAACTTGTCCTGTACTTTTCCAGGTTTATAATCTTAAGAATATTACTTTTCATGCTCGCATGATAATGAACCGATTGACACTGCTAAAGTTGTTACTGAATGGCACGAGGAACATTCTACTGAAGTTGAACATTTTATCTGGCCACCACAGTTCCCAGATCTCAATATTATTGAACATTTATGGTGCATTTTAGAAAAACAAATAAGGAGTCGATATCCTCCACCATTATTACTACTAGAACTGGAGACTGCTTTAGCTTAAGAATGGACAAAACTTCCTTTGAAAACAATTTAAACTTTGTACCAATCGATACCTTGTAGAATTGAAGGTGCAATTACTGCCAAAGGCCTCTGAGCCGATATCGCCAAGCATTTGGCAATATTTGATGCAGAACGTTAAAACTTAGTGCGCCTGCACAGCAGAGTTTAAGGTCAATCTGCTCCAAGCAGATTTACTCTGCGTGTTTTAGCTTCATTAATATGGCACCAATCCGGATACTTATTGATCAGACTTATATATATATATATATATATATATATATATATATATATATAAGATTTTGCAAGAAATTACAGTTGATATACTTGATATAACAAGAATGTTTAAGGAAAGATATTCTTACATTTTTGTTATTTAACTGCTATGTTTTGTTTTGTTTTTTTCTTGTTTCGAAAAAACAGAATGCCATGACCTTTTCGAAGGAAGTTTTAATATTGTCTGTAAGCACTTTCGTGGTTCAACTTTGTAAACAGCTGTGTTCTAAGCTAATCCGTAGAGAGGGAGTTGTTTCAGTAATGCTGTTGACTACCTACGGTTTAGTTACAGATTTAGAATTTATATAAATCATTCTTCTTTACCTTTCTTAGTTGATCAACTTCCTTTATCATGAAAAAAGAAAATATTTTGAATTTTCCATTTTGCATGAAAGACTAGATATGTACACTTCATGGAAAATTTCTAAGAGACAAATCTACAATTTGCTGATTGGTTTAGATCCTGTTTCTCCGATGTAAATCTTACTGTAGTATGGGCATCTGTTGCAGTAAATGAGATTTTTGTTTTGTTCGTTTTTCTTTTGCAATTCATGTGTGCATCCACCTTTAATTCCTCCCCATTCTTGAATCTTTAGGTTATTCCCTTTTCAATTATTTCCCACGTCCCTCAGTATGTCTAAGATAGGAAGTTTCCTTTCATTCATTTCCATAATAAACTGGATCGATGCATGAATGTTGTTAATTCTTTTAAGAAAACTTATAAGGTTCTCCCTAATTTCACCCCCAAATATGAAGCGGTCATTCAGGAATCTTTTCCAATTTCCTATTAAATAGAATTGGAAATATTGGGTAAGGTACAGATCTTTTTCTTCCAGCCACCCCATTACCAGTATCGCAAATGTTGATGCGAATTTCGTTCCCATTCCTGTGCCTTGTATTTGTAATTAATATTAGTTACCAAAAAAGAAATAGTTGCTTTATTGTACCAATCATAATCCGTCAAGTATAAATTCCAGATGGAACCTTCATTCAAACTTTAGATAACCCGAGCCATACAGTGACCCGAGCCATACAGCGACCAACGATGTCATCACATATATATATATATATATATATATATATATATATATATATATATATATATATATATATATATATATACTCATGGTGACGATAATCACGGCTGTATATCTATGTATGTATACACTTAGATGTACATATATATATATATATATATATATATATATATATATATATATATATATATATATATATATATGCAGATAGCCGTTACTACAAAGCTCAAATGAGTACGTAATTGAGGACCTGGAAGGTTCATGCCAACAAAATTTTTAAGGAGTAAAGCCGTCATAAATTTGACTAACAGATACATGCACACATGCTTACAAGTGAATAGCTAACGTGTACGAGACGCCATCAATTACGTGATTTATGTGGTGATAACAATGGAGAACACATAGAACGAGCAGAAAGAAAACATTGATATATATATATATATATACGTGAATATATATATGTATTTGTGTGTATGTGTACGTATGTATGTGTACGTATGTATATGTAGGTATGCATGTATATATATATATATATATATATATATATATATATATATATATATAATACATTATATATACATTTATATATATAATATATGTATGTTTCTACTTATGCATGTCTTCCCATAACATTTGTGTTACAGGGAGCCATATGACTACAGTCCATTTCATAATTTAATATGGTTATAGTGAAATGCTCTCCAGTTCAAAGCCGTACTTCCAACAAAACTGCAGTAAACAAGATGAACTGCATATTTCTGAGTTTCCCTTCCAAAGCTCATGACGAATATTTCTCTGCAAAATTTTTATTACCTTTCGAATAAAATATCTTATTTTACATTAAAGTCATTATACACAGACATACAGTTGTAAAGTAGAGAGTCGCCCAGTCATAAGAGATATACAATAAATATATACATACATAGATTCATATATTCAAATATATATATATATATATATATATATATATATATATATATATATATATATATATATATATATATATATATATATATATATATATGTTTGTGCCTGCCTGGGTTTGTGTGCGTTTCATCGTTTGGTCTTTTACAGAGGCAGACAGAAAGAGAGAGTAGGAAGAACGTGTTCATATTTGAAGGTTAAATTCATTGCATTTTTATATGTAAATAAAACTATTCCAACAAAGAGATGAGAATTTATTCCGCTGTTATTCGCAACATGTAAGGTGCGAATTAGGCGAAGTAAAATATAGACGTACACACATGAAAATAAAACAGACATACATAAAATTTCCAATAGACTACGCATAAATAAGTATACACTCATTTTTATGCCCATTTCATACTGAACTAACGTTGCACTTTCCAATACTTTCATATATTATTCATTTAGTTATGCACGCACAAGCACAGGTTGTACATACATACAAATACGCGTTTGTGTGTGTCTGCTTAGATGGACCGATAGATAGATAGATAGATAGATAGATAGATAGATAGATAGATAGATAGATAGATAGATAGATAGATAGATAGATAGATAGATTTTTTGGTGTGTATGAAAAACTGGATATGAGTATAAATGTATTTATATAGAGAGACAGACAAGCAGACAGACAGAGACAGAGGAGGAGGAAGGGAGGAGAGGAGAAGTGAGAAAGTTGTCTAAAACTCCTCAAATATGTGCGTGTGTATGTGTTTGTGTGTGTGTGTGCTTGTGTGTGTGTACCTAGTAGCTGTTTATATTTTTGCGTCAAATTATATCTATAAACAATTTCACACTAAACCGAAGTGCTACTCAGACGAACAAATGCGAGCTAGTCGCAAATTAGAAATTACTTGTAAAATCTTCAGACATACACACACATACACATACATGTATATATGTATGCATACATACGTATTTATATATGTTTGCATATATAAGCATACATACGCACGAATACATGTAGGTGTGTGCGCGCGCGAGTGTGTATGTGTGTTATGTATGAATGTCTGCACAAATTTTATGCTTGTGTAATGTGGAATAACATTGAATACGATGTATAGTAAATAGTAATTATATTTGGCATGATGCATCAAATATAATTCTCTGAAGGCGAGTGGCGTAGTTGTCATGTTCTTACGGGCATTAGATCGTGATTTCAACTTTCAAATTCTGCTAAGGTCAACTTTGCCTTTCATTCTTTCGTTATCGATGAAATGAGACCGAATTGAATGCTGGGGTCGATCAAATAAGAATCGAATCAGTTGCGCACTGGCGCTGATGTGTTCGACTCATTCCCTCCCGCCAAATTTGATGCCTTGTATCAAATTTGAAACCAATATTATTATTATTAAACGAGACAGTGAACCGGTAGAATCATTAACACGCCGAGCAAAATGCATAGGGGAATTTATTTCGTCCGTCTTTATGTTCTGATTTATGTGCTGCCGAAGTCAACTTTGAATCTCATTCCTTCATGGTCAATGAAATAAGTACCAGCAGTCGATGTAATAGGCTTATCCTCTTCCCCGAAAATTGCTGGCCTTGTACCAAAATTTGAAACAATTATTATTATTAATAATTGATTCCCTTTTGATGGATTAAAACCTCTGCAGTTAACAGGAACGTGAATAAAAACACTGTAAAATAAATTAAATAGAAAATCGGGGAATCATTTTAAAAACAAACAGAAAAAGGAACCAAATTAAGAAGAAGCATCCTTCGAAAACTCGTTCTACAGGCAAGAATTGTTGCTATCAATGTAGCTTGATTAGTTTACAAATGGAACTCGTCAGATCAACTGGCATGGAATGCTAATAACGCTTAAGTTTAATTATTTAATACTGATATAACTCAGCAAAAGACAGCCCCAAATGATGTAAACAAAGTGATTAGTTAAAATTGTAAAAAAATATCTTTGAGTGGCTTCAACCTAGAGATGTTAGTATTCAATGAGGAATCAGGAAAAAAGAAAACAGTAAATATCGAGTCATTTGTAAGGCTAAGGGGGATTAACCAGAATGTGACTGTATTTACTGAAGCCCTAGGAGATTTCAAAAAGGGATTAGTCAGTATCAACAACTCATTAGTTTCATTTAGTGTAATAGAAGAATTTTCTATACATCGAATTGCGCAGAAAACTTTCAGTGTATTTCTCAACTGAGAGTGAGGGACTTTCTCACTGCATTCATTAGATCAGGTTGCTAAATCTTCCGAAAGTTACATTCCACTCTCTTAAAAAGGAAAAGAAGAAGTTGCAGTTCTCTCTCTCTCTCTTTCTCTCTCTCTCTCTCTCTCTCTCTCTCTCTCTCTCTCTCTCTCTCTCTCTCTCTCTCTCTCTTAATATTAATATTGTAACGAATGAAAAAATAACCTATGTGTTGTCCATTACGCTCGTAAGACATTCCAAAAATTCTCCATTTGAGAGTCTTATGTGCATATATGCACGCATTTAGGTGTGTGCATCGACATTTCAGCCAACCCACTATCTCAACTACATATTTACAAACACCGGGTACTTTCATATCTCAAATAGCCATGTCGCTTTGTTAGCGACGACTTGATCTATATTAAGAACTTAAACTCAAAGATAAATCATACATACATACATACATACATACATACATGCAAGCTTACATACATACATACATACATACATACATACATACATACATACATACATACATACATACACACATACGCACACATCTATACATTGATACAGTGTGTGTGCGGATGGCTTAATCATATTCGGTCTAGAGTTAAAAGCAACTGAAATTCATACAATTTATCTCTGCTTTAGTTAATGCTACTTCTAGAGATAAATACTGAATATATTTACCTTTCTTTCTCATTATTTGATCGAGCTCTTTATCAATTAACCACCTCCCTGTCTTTAGATAAAGTTACTACTCGATCTCTCGACGTGATAAAGGTAGCTGACAAATCTTCATCAATCTATGAATTTTAAGGTAGTGAGCTGGCAAAATCGTTTCCACGCCGGGCGAAATGCTTAGCGGTATTTCGTCTGTCTTTACGTTTTGTGTTCAAATTCCGCCGAGGTCGACTCTGCTTTTCATCCTTTCGGGGACGATAAATTAAGTACTAGTTGCCTCCTGGGGCTGACCTAATCGACTGGCCCCCGACCCCAAAATTTCGGGCCTTGTGCCTAGAGTAGAAAAGAAAAGAATCTACGAATTATCGTTTTCA
Source organism: Octopus bimaculoides (assembly GCF_046866305.1). NCBI lineage: Eukaryota > Metazoa > Mollusca > Cephalopoda > Octopoda > Octopodidae > Octopus > Octopus bimaculoides. Next base: position 51,357,845 of record NC_142939.1, on the reverse strand, counting down.
CAATTAGCACATAATATAATGTGATCCGGATCACAATTTGTGAATAATAGTTACATATGTATTAGATGTCGGGCTGTATCATTCACTTAGACGTTGGGCTGTATCAGTCTCTTTTTTCGTCTTTAAGAGAAATCGACTTCATCACTGCAAGACAACAAACTTCAGTGCTACAGTTGCTTCGTTAACTATATTATTCTACCCAGCTGTATATACTTCCGGTTGGATGATCTTAGATATTAAGCGTTAGTCTCGTTATGGACATTTTCAGTGAATATGCAGACCGAGAAAATTCTCAACTGGTTGATGTCCTATTAAACAAGCCATTTGTGCTCTCGTTCTCTATATTTCACGCTAGCAAAATCTAATAAGAAAATTCTTTAGAGAATTATTCTCTGAGACTATGAGACTTACAGATAATGAAACTCTACTTATGTTCCATGCAATATATATTTTCCTTCTCTCTCTCTCTCTCTCTCTCTCTCTCTCTCTCTCTCTCTCTCTCTCTCTCTCTTTTTTTTTTTTTTTTAATAACAAGAAACCCCAAATGTAAATCTTCTTATGAAGTTATTCATAACCACAAACTACTGGTTTTCCATTGACTAAAATATATAACATACTTGAATTGATCTTCCCATCTTATGACTATTATTAACAGATTTCTTTGCCGAGATACATATATTAAATATAATTTGGACAATACTAATGTTGATATATATTTCAAGTAGCAATATTACTCGGAGTAGATTTCATGCAACAGCCACCATTCTTCTTCAATATTTCGAAATTTGGTCTAAGGTTATTCATTATAATGTAGTTTAGTAAGAAATGGAACAGCCCACAGCAATTCTACTTTCACCAAAATGAGTTATACGTTGACCTACATATCGAATAATAGATTTGAACTGACTGGTGTTCACTAGCAAGAAATATGGCGTATAATCTTTGAAATTCCTATACAAGAAAAAACATATATACACATATACATATGCTTGCATGTGTATGTATGTATGTATGTATGTATGTATGCATGTATGTATGTATCTATGTATGTATGCATGCGCGTATATATGTACACACAAGGTATTGATAAATCTAGTCAGCTAAACATACTAAACATAGTAATGATGTTAATAGGTCCCCGGACATCGTATGTCCAATCAATTATTAATACAGTATCCAGAGCGTTTATGCAACGTTCAGTCGGTGTTGCTGTTGTTATTGTTGTTTTTATATGTTTTATTAATTTATTCATTTTTTTATTATTTATATTTTCACTTGAGTTAATACCAATGAAATAGTCCAAATAAGAATAAGAATGCCATGAATAAAGAAGCAATACATTATTCTGACTAGTCTATCACAAACATGAATATATTTTCATATATTGAACTAAGATCAAGTACGAATATGCGAATATACTTGCTTCGATGTAGAAACTATATACATTGGAGATTTTACAGATGTGGTATTGAAGCCATTGCTTTGCACTATTATTATTAACTTTCCTGCAAATAATTGTTATTTCTCCCTGAATCTATTGCTAGAATGATTGCATAGTAGCAGCGAAATATTTAAATACTTAAATGAATATATAAATATATGAAGCTCAAAGAAGGGAAAGAAAACTGTATTGGTTTATTCTATCGATAAGTAGCCTCACAGTAATCGCTTATTACTGGTTGTTACCACAAGGCCATACTTCGGTATTATAAACAGTATAGATTTCCAATTAGGTTATCATTCTTATTTGTTCATGATCAAGCAAGATTGGGCGCAAATGCAGCTCTATCGTTAAGCAGTTTGCTTCGCAGCCACATGGATCCGGGTTCAGTCCTCAGTCCTATTTCTACACTGTGGTGACTGGGCTACTGCGAGTTGACTAAATACATTATTTGTTTATAAAATTTGGTTGATAGAAATTGGTAAGAAACCAGAATAGGTAAGAAGTTTGTCTCACAACCACAAGGTCCACAGGTTGTTGCGTGGACTGGATCAACTGGAACACTCGTCGTCGTAACCGACGAAGTGCCAGTTTACATATACAGGTCGATAGATAGATGCATGACTCTACACCTACACATATATACACCTATATATATATATATATATGACTCTGACTGACTCCTGCAAGTAAAAACACATACACACATGCACTCATGTTCACATACACACATACACACACAGATGCATAGATAGATAGATAGATAGATAGATAGATAGATAGATAGATAGATAGATAGATAGATACACACATACATACATACATAAAACAAACATACAAATCTGCGCATACACTAACACCAAATACTGCACACACACACACATATGCACAAATACCTAGATGATGTTGATAAAAGTTCCAATGAAGGAGCCTTGAATCTATGTTAGAGTCCGGCTCTTTCTCTATGGACAAGAAATACAGAAATGAAACTGATTGATAACATACATACAAACATACATACATACATACATACATACATACATACATACACACATAACAAAAGAGGGTTAAGAATCTCTAAAGAATTGACAATGGTATGTGATTATATAATTTACTTTATATAACTAATAATAGTGAAACGCACGTAAGATAATGTAACTAAATATTTTATAAACAATGTCTCCTGCTTAATTTGGTAGTCCTTCATTCTCCCTCTCTCTCCCTCTCTGTCTCTGTATTGGTGTGTGCGTGTGTGTGCGTATTTACACACAAACACACACACATACATTTATAGATATGTATACCCATATATATACATATATTTGCATATATATAAGTAAATATAATTTGTGTGTGTGTGTGTTGTGTATATATGTATGTGTAAATATGTGTGTGTTTATGTATGTATATACATACTCGTTTATTAAATAAAAGACGACATTTCATTTTTATCTATTCTCTTTCTACTCCTTAACAACCATTAAAGAAATTTTATTGGTTTAAATTATTAATAGCCCAAACATCTCTTTTATTGTATGTTTTAGTATCATTTCATTAATCATATTTGGCAACTCAAGGACAGTATTGTCTTCATTTTAAGTTACAAGCATTTTAGTTTACTATCTAGCTGTAGCCCTTTACAAAGTTAAAACTAATAAATTAACCCTATAAAGTTGATTTTGTTAGAGAAATTGCTAAAGAACATTTTACTAAATAGATTCTTATATCAGTTAAATATAAAAGTTAGAAATAGGAAAGAATCTTGGCGTTGTACTGAAGAAAAATGCAGAGGTCGTATCTACGTTAATGGAAGTTTATAGCAAAATGTCACTGTTGTGCTTAGTTTTCACTCTGTAAAGTGTTGTGGCGAAACAATGAGCTTAAAGTATTCGTAACTGGAAAAGAAAACGATATCATCCTTGATTTGGCAAATACGATTAATGAAATAATATTTAAACGGATAATAGAAGAGGTTTAGTGTGCTATTAAAATTTAAACAACTAAATATTCTCCAATGATACTTGTTAAATTAGACAAAATGAAATGCCAACATATACATACATATATATAAAGATATATACATACATACATACATGCATATATATATATATATATATATATATATATATATATATATATATATATAATTTTATTTAAAAGAGTTCCAACTCTGTTTTTTATGTTTTTTATTTATATTCTTGTAAAATTTATGTGGGATATAGAATATGGAATATATAATATATAATATAAAAAAAGATGGATGGTACAATGAAATGAAGTATTGAATGTCTTATTGAATATATGGAATATGTCTTATTGAATATATGAAATATTGAGTGTTCAATATAAAGGATTAAATATATAAATATATAAAGGCGAATACGTATTTTCTATACCTTGTGGTATTTCATCATGGCCGGTATGACAGACTATATATATATATATATATATATATATAACGCGGAGTAGATGGAATAGGGACAACTGAAGAAGGGAAATATTTATGTTGTATGTCTCGTTTCTTTGGGTTTTTTTTCGTAGTTCGAAAAAAAGTTCGTTTTCTGTCTTCGCTTTTACATTTTCGTTTCTCATTGTGTTTAACGTTTTTTGTGATGTCCTGTACCCAAATATGCATGTATGTATACATATAGATGTAGGTATGTACATATATGTATGGATATATGCATATATTTATATATTATTTCTGTTATATATATATATATATATATATATATATATATATATATATATATATATATATATATATATATATAGAATGTAGATGGCTTATTAGCAATTTAAAACAGTTCTTATTTAGTAGACCTAAGTTCAAAGGCTGTAACCAGGTAGTACTGTGTAAAGACAATCCAATGCTACCTATCTAACGTATTTACGTACCTACCTACCCACCTAACTAACTACATACATACATACAAACATACATACATACGCATACATGCTCACACACATATTTCTATAAGCACATACACGCATCTATATATATATATATATATATATATATATATATATATATATATATATATATATATATATATATATATATATATATATATATATATATATATATATATATATAATTATATATATGTATATATATATATATAGTTCAATAACAACGGTTGTCTGTATTCAAAGTAAAAGGCCAATAGAAATACTTCATGGCTTTTTTGACCGATGCTCTAACGATTCTGCAAACCCGTTACATTAAACAAGAAGAAAAAAAACAGCTGAAACAGTAATTGTAAGAACAACAACAGCAACTACATCATTATCTGTTCCACCAAACTGGATGTAAGAGTGAAAGTCAGGAATGGTCTAATATGCTAAAATTTACAAATGTTTCGTTTTGTTACCTTTTTCCCTGTAGGAGAAGCTTGTGTATACTTTTGCTTTTAGGTTTAAAGCATAACATCTCACAACAGGGCGCTGGATACCAGATTCCAGTAAAGCATAAATAAAATACGCCTTGGAGTATTTAGTAATATTGCTTTCAAATTTTGGTACAAGGTTAGCAATTTAGGCTGAGGGTTGAGTCAATAATATTGACCCCAGTGCTCAACTGGTACTTATTTTATTGGCCCCGAAGAATAAAAGACAAAGTCGACCCCACAACGTAAAGACGGCCGAAATACCGCTAAGCATTTAGCCCTCTGTGCTAACGATTTTACCAGCTCGCTGCTTTAGTATTCGGCATTATTCATGTATATTTTGAATTCATAGCCTTCCAGTGAAAACTATACCTTTTATTCACCCAACGGCAATGAAATTAAGTACCAGTCAAATATTAGCGTTCGTTTAATTCGACTTTCGTCTTTTCGTATATCTTTCATTTTTTTTTTTATTCATTAGGAAAGATGTTTTAACTAAGTCTCTACCAATACATTCCATAACCCTCATGCTAGAATGGACCTGAGGTGAAAGTAAATATTCTTTTTCTTTTTTTATCTCTTCCACTTGTTTCAGCTGTGAAACTGCCGCCATGCTTGGACGCAACGTTGAAGAATTTTAAGTGGAATAGACCGACCCCAGTACATTTTTCTGTTTATTGTATCGCTATATTTAGTCGAACCGTTAATTTACAAGAACGCAAACACACTAACACCAGTTGTCAAACGGTGGCGGGGACAAACACAGACACAAAGGAACACACAAAGACATATTTATATGTATACGAGGCTCTTCTTTCAGTTTCCATCTACCAAATCCACTCACAAAGCCTTGGTCGGCCCGAGGCCATAGTAGAGACGTCCAAGGTGCCACGTAATGGGGCTGAACCCGGAACCATGTATTAGGGAAGTAAGCTTCATACCACACAGTCACGAATGTGACTAAAAATGAGTTTGTCTGAAATGCGATACGTTCTTATAGATATTTCTTGGCATTTATATTCTAAATAGATACCATGAGTAAGTACAACTGAGCCTGTCAAAAACAGTAGCTGTGCTAAACTAACGCAAATTTCGTAGGCCTGCAATAATTGAATACAAGCTTTTCCATAATATTGCTTATAATAGAAGAGCGTAGACTCCATGGCGCTGTTTCAATTCTATTAACTCAACAACAGAAAATAAATGTAAAATATGCGAACAAGGAAACAGAACTGGCACTTAATCTTTGGTAAAATTGAAGCAGGAAGAATAATGAATCATGCTGAAGGGCAGAGCACAATGGTTATTAGCATAGCTTGAACTTATCACCTTTTGGTTAGCAGAAAAGCTCTTTAACCTTAGAAACCCCTGAATGAATATATCAACATTATATTGGATTTATTTCTATATGTTTGCCTGCTTGCGGTGGTCAAACTTTGGCTACCGTCCTAGAATTAAGACGGAAAGGTTAATTTAAATAAATATTTCAATTTAGATATAATAAATTATATAATCTTGATCTAAGAGATTCCTTATGTATATATAAGCTCGCATATACGCTCACACACTAGAGTATTCATTGATGTGTGCGTATGTTTATATAAATAAACAATAAATCATATATATATATATATATATATATATATATATATATATATATATATATATATATATATATACGTAATATACATGCATGTATGTATATATTTACACCGACACACATTCACGCATACACACACGCATATATATATGTATGAATACATGTATATATATATGTGTGTGTGTGTGATCTGTTATACAACGAATAGTAGAATAAACTTATACAAAATTATACGTACATACACACACACACACACTAAATAACAGATATACAGGAACTGTTTTATAACTATTATTGGTCTGTCTTGTTTATCAATCAATAGTCTTGTATACTCATGTTGTTCGGGCTGTTTTGGATATTTTTGTTCATATTTGTTTGTCTAAACAACTGATGGTGTAAAAGCGACAGCTTTGTATCATACTATATGAGGTATGTTCTTATGAAACGAAGCTGTTGACTTAGTTTCAATACTGTATTGAGGTTGAGTCACTTCAACTAAGTTTTGAAATCTTGTGCCAATTACCTTAACTACAAAGTTCAGCGATCATTCGGTACTAGATCCCATAACTTCCGGTTGATGTGCGCACGCATACTGATTACATTATCGTGTTTAAAGTTTGAGAACTGTATGAATCTGAGGGGAGAAGGTTTGAGTTTAGTGGGCCATACAATTTTTTTTTTCTATTTAATGTTGTATTTTCATATTTTCAAATCATTTAAAAACATAAACACACTATACCATAAGGCTGACTCGTTGAATCACAGCACTACTCATTTCTGCTAGCTGAGTCGACTAAAGCAACGTGAATTAGTGTCTTGATAAGAACACAACGCGGCGCTGTGTATAGGACTGAGGACCTTCCGATCGTCAGCCGAATATCCCTGACAACTAAACCACGCACCTAACCCTAACCCTAACATTAACACTATACTTAACCCTAACCCTAATACTAGCTCTCACGCTAACCCTAACCCAAACCCTAAACCTAATCCTAACCCTTACCCTGACCCTAACACTAACCCTAACCCTAACCCTAACCCTAGCCCTAACCCTAACCCTAATCCTAACCTTAACCTGTGTGTGTGTGTGTAAACACGTGCACAAACATACATAAACGCAAAACACGCATAATTTCAATAAATCTCCAGTTAAGCAGGCTTGTGTATAAACATATAAATCAGTAGATATGTGCATGTGTGTGTGTGTGTGTGTGTGTGTGTGTGTGTGTGCGCGCGTAAGCATATATATATATATATATATATATATATATATATATATATATATATATATATATATATATATATATATATATATATACATACATATATACACACACATACATATATATGCTTTCTTATGCATGAATATATACAAATGTGCGTCCACATGTATACTAGTACATGTATATATATACATATATATTCATACACACACACACACACACACACACACACACACATATATATATATGTATATATATATATATATATATATATATATATATATATATACGTACACACGGAGGCGCGTAGGTGTTATAGGCTTGGATGTTATATGTGTGTAAATATATGTGTATATTCATATATATACACACCATGTCTTCTGAGATATGAATAGAGGAAGTTTCTACTGAATAAGCAGACAGCTAATGGATGTTTTCTATGTCATTGAACATTCGGTTTCAACACTTCAGGTTGTTACAAAAAAAATATTTATTTCGCAAATTTTGGTCTTGTTATTTTTCACAGTCGGCTGAAGATTAGAATTAGCCACATGCTACGAACGTACGTACGTACGTATGTATATATGTATGTATGTATGTATGTATGTATGTATGTACGTATGTATGTATGTATGTATGCATGGTTGTATGTATAAATGCATACATGTATGTATGTATCTATGAATGCATGATGTATTTACGTACATGTGGAAGCACTTACATATGTATTTGTATATGTATATGCATACATTTGTGTAACAATATATGTATACATATAAGTATGCATATATATATATATGTGTGTGTGTGTGTGTGTATATATATGTGTGTATATATATATATATATATATATATATATATATATATATATATATATATATACATATATATATATATATATATATATACATATATATATGATTGTTATTGTGATGTATTTATGATTATGCGGATGTCCTTACGTACGCAGCTATATAGATATGTATGTATACATCTATGTATAAGTATGTATGTTATATATGTATGCATAAAAGTATGAATGTATATATCGTAGTATGTATACGTACGTATGCCTGTGCTATGTATATGTATGTATGTATGTATGTATGTATGTATCTATCTATCTATCTATCTATCTATCTATCTATAAATGTATGTATGTGTGTTTTCCCAGTCTTGCAATTTTCTCTCCGGTTCTGGACTAGAGGCCAGACTGTCTCTGAAATTTAGACATCCACAAAGTAGTTCCATCTGGTGTGAGTGTGTGCACGCATACATGCATGTATTCATGTACGTGTGTACACATGCGCATATGTGTACATGTGTTGATGTCATTGCATATATACGTCATGCTCTATACTAAACTTTTCGAATGTTTTACATATTTTCACAGTGCTTTCATAGTTTGCAGTTGAAATCGCTTGATCAAACGTGTTCTTTCTGATTTAACGAAACAAAGCTTTTCGAGAAAGTATATACCTATATCAGGCATGGCTCAGTGTTAAAAAGGTTGGTTTGCAACCGTGTGTTTTCAGGTTCAGCCCTACTTCACGATATCTTGAACAAATGTCTTCTACCATGGCTTTGGGCGGACCAATGAACTTGCAATTGAATTTGGTCGACGGAAACTTTGTGTTAGCCCGTTGTATGAATGTATATTCATACATACATACATACATACATGTATGTATGTGTATATATATATATATATATATATATATATATATATATATATATATATATATATATATATATATATATATATATATATATATATATATATATAAGTTTTACATGATTTTTTCTGTGGAACAGCAGCTCTATATACTACAAAATCGTTATAATGTTGAATCTAATGCATTGCAAAAGTTATTCTGACTCTTTGATTTCTGAGTTCAAAACCCACCAAGGTCAGCTTTGCTTTTCATCCTTCTGGTATGGATAGAATACCAACAATTTTATCTGGTATCGATAAGATACCAACTAAGTAATGGTGACGATGTAATCGACAAACTCCATACACCTCCGAAACCCAAGTACGTGCTGTAGTTTGTTTTGATATTAGTAAGGATTTCAATGTACTCTACGTAAGATGTGACTAGATCCTGATGTCTCTCAATCGTGCCTCGGAGATGAAGTTGCTAGGTGCAATCTCATGGTCATTTGTGATTGAAGGGGTCTTTGCCTTTTTTATATTCACTATATTTTGCATAACAATCTCACACGCAGAACGTTCGCACAGACCTCAAATCTTCTCTACTACGTTCACTGAGTATTGCATGGAACCTGACTAGCAGAAAGCATCTCAAAAACATTAGGATACAGCGTGACTAACTGATTGAACATCATTTGAGGAGAAAAGGTATTGAGCGTTTGTTGGTAACCGGAAAATCGAAAGGAAGAAGCTGGGAAATAAGAGAACGAAGATACTCTATAGTATTACGTCCGGCTTCAGAAACACCGGTCCAATAATTCCCTAATTTATCTGAGGACACATGAAGACATAGAAGTCCATGATTGCCGACATCTTTACCAAAGGCACATACACATATCTCACTACTATCCACTATCACATTTCGTACACGTACCTTATAAAATTCTGTACGTTTCCAACCCATGTCTCACAGCTATATATCATCTTACGATATAATAATTCTTGTGAACTTTTTCCCTCATATACTTCATATAGCCAGCCTTTTCCTAGCTCACATCTGGTTGAATAAATATCGCGAGCTGACTTACACATTGTATTCCTAGGTAACAATATTTTTTCTTCACCGTATTGATATAATTATGTATGCATGCAATATCTGTTTGTTGCTAGATCTAATTTAACTATCGAAAAGTTTTTAAATTGCTAAAAGACATACGTTAATGTTATGCTGTAAAATAACAATAATGTTTAGTATATATGTGTAAGTATTTATATATATACACATATATATATATATATATATATATATATATATATATATATATATATATATATAAACACACAAACATATATATATGCATATGTATATATAGATCTATATGTATATATGCATCTGTGTGTGTCTGTCTGTACGCAAAAGCGTTTGTGTACTATAGTCTTATATGTATATGCGTGCGCAAAAACCTTTATTTCACTATGTGTGTGTATATATATATATATATAAACACACATATACATAACTATATGACTTATATAAATAGCTAAGTTTATCATTTTGTGTGTGTATATATGTGTGTGTGTGTATGAGTTTCCTTGCGTGTATGTAAAACGTAGCAGATATATCTAGCAAATATATATATTTGCATATGTATGTGTGTACGTTTGTGTGTGTTTATATGTGTGTGTGTTTTATTTTAGTGTATGTGTGTGTGTGTGTGTGTGTGTGTGTGTGTGTGTGTGTGTGTGTGTGTGTACCCATCAGCTATTTACACTTGCCATTCAAGCAACAATACATAGATGTAAACATTTTAAAACTAGTTTTGAATACAGAAAATTTCTTTTATGCTGCTAATAAAAAAATATAAAATAATTTCAAATCTCGTAAACAAAAAATATATATAACAAACAAACACATTTACGAACATATGTGGTATGGAAATCTATGTGTGTGTGTGTGTGTGTGTGTGTGTGTGTGTGTGTGTGTGTGTGTGTGTGTGTTTCTGTGTGTGTGGGCGTGTATGTCTATATATATATATGCATGTATATATATATTCACACGTTTTATATATATGTGTATATATAGTTTCGTCGCTGGATGTGTGTATATCTGTGTATATTCAGATATATGTATGTATACACACACAGAAACATATACATATATATATATATATGTATATGTGTGTTTGTGTGTGTGCGAGAGAGATGAAAGAAGAGAGACATAATCACACGATATGTATCAACTCGTATATATGTGAGAGAGAGAGAGACGAAGAGAAGGAGCACTTCTATATGAGTATGTGTCCATATATATATTAGTGTATAAACTATAACAAACATACCTGATACGCCTAAGATGTATATACATGCATTTACACAGGTGGTGTGTGTGAATTCATGGATGAGTTGTCGTATGTGTGTTTATATGTATATATCTATTTGTATGCACACGCACATACACACAAATATATATATATATATATATATATATATATATATATATAACCTTGTTTTTGCAATTATATTTCCTTAACTTTCTTGCTTTTTTCAAACACGCATACACATATATACGAATGCATATTCATATTCACTTCAACTTCTAGACACGTAGACACGCAAATATACAAAAACATCTACCTACACATATGTAGAATGGAATGATTCGTTTTTGTAATATATTTCTTGTATTTTACTGTATATATTTTTTTAATTTATCGTTTTCTATTCAATTATTCATTTATTCATGTTTGCTTTCTTTTTACTACCAATTCTTAATAATGTTTTAATTTGTAAATATTAGGGCCTTCGTGCTAGAGAAGTCACATGCAATTAAAAATATTATGAAAATCTCTTACGAATTGTATTGAAGCAACATTTAGAAGTCTGCCGAATGATATATATTACGCGTTAAACCTGTAACTAATTATAGGAATATAACATCAATATCATTGAATTCTTACCCGTAATCTCCATAAAAATCTTTTTCAACAAGTCTAAATTTAAGTGACAGGGCCCCGCCTGAACAGCTTAGTAAAAATATCAAGCTGCAATGAGCCTTGAGACTTCGACGATAAGGAGACATCTACGTGTTTGTATGTGGAGGCGCAATGGCCCAGTGGTTAGGGCAGCGGACTCGCGGTCATAGGATCGCGATTTCGATTCCCAGACCGGGCGTTGTGAGTGTTTATTGAGCGAAAACATCTAAAGCTCCACGATGCTCCGGCAGGGGATGGTGGTGAACCCTGCTGTACTCTTCTACCACAACTTTCTCTCACTCTTACTTCCTGTTTCTGTTGTGCCTGTAATTCAAAGGGCCATCCATGTCACACTGTGTCACACTGAATATCCCCGAGAACTGCGTTAAGGGTACACGTGTCTGTGGAGTGCTCAGCCACTTGCACGTTAATTTCACGAGCAGGCTGTTCCGTTGATCGGATCAACTGGAACCCTCGACGTCGTAAGCGACGGAGTGCCAACAACAACAACAACGTGTTTATATCTTGTTTTCTCTTGCTAGATATAGCAACCAAATTTTCCCCAAAATCTTATGCCCTTCGTCTGGGAAAGGGAATACACATTAGATTTAATGTTTTTCTTTCTTACTGCAGATTTTAGATCTATTCAAAATTAATCTTGGCTAAACTATAAAAACATATCATCATCATCATCATCATCATTATGAACACCAACATCATTATCAACAAGAACACCAAAATTACATCAACAGCAACATAAATACCAAGAAACAGCAAGAATAATAGGCGATGATAGCTTATCAACACCTACAGCAAATTAACGGCATCAGAACCTTAGAAATCGAATTTTATTTTTCAAACAGTTTTATAGATGAGTTTTGATGCTGATGTTGTTATTTGTCTAAATTTAAAAGGCTTAATGAATCCATTCTTTTTTTTATTATATTGTACATGACGAAAGATTTTATTGCTATTTCTTACAAGGTAGCGTATGGTAGATGTTAGAAGCCATCAGATCGACCAATGACTCGCTCCACTCCCGATCACTTCGTTTAATAAGTGCTATGTACTTGTGATAAAACTTTCGTGACAGAATCAGAATACTATGGTGGGTTTCCGTTGCTTTCTGTCGGATATTCATTTTCAAGACGTCATCTTGTCAGTACGGGTAATACTGTGTCCACTTGCTTGGACAATCAGAACGTTAAGACTTTTAACAAATAATGCAAAGAATTTGGTCTAACAATTCTCTAACAATTCTGTCGATCCACCCGATTGGACTGATATTTCACTTCGTCGATTGCATATGGATTAAGGATGCAAAGTGTAAAAAAATGGTGACAACCGAAATATGGTCCTTTTTCGAACGAAGCTCCTTGTGATATTTGTATTGTAGTTGTATAAAAACACGGCCTTATCACTCTAACAATGAGAAATTGAATGTCTTGTTTGCTACATGTAATTTAAGAAGGCATTTGTACCAATTTCTTGACGTACAGCAGAGATAAAATAAATGTGGAGTGGAAGCGCTAATCAGTGATATGTATAAATGCAATGTTATTACCAGTTCAAATAGGCTTGAAACATGTTCAAACTGGGGAACAAGTCGTTCACTGAGTTTTGTCATGGAGAAAATTTCTCGCTGGAGACAAATGGTGTGGATACACGTAGATTAGTTCGCAACGCTACCTACCTAGACTGTGAGATGCCGGCATTTCGGAGTATTTGTCTCCTCTTCGGTCACAGACACCAGGTAGGTGACGCTGCGAATTGATCAAAGAGATTGCTTCTCTTATGCTGTTTCAATCACCGTATGATGATTGATAGCTCTATGCGGCGGCACACCGTAAGTAAATTACGGAGTGGAAGCGCTAAGCAGTGATATGTATAAATGCAATGTTATTACCAGTTCAAATAAGCTTGAGGTTCACTACAAAATAACTCCGTTACACTTAATTTTGAGCTATAAATACGCATCTGCTCATTTTTTGTTTCATTTTATTTGAGTTAATACGTGATCAACAGTATTAAAATGAATGTTACAGAGAATGTAAAATTGACTAATAGGGTAAAGAATATGCGTATCCGTGTATGTGCGTATGTAGTGTGTGAGGAGAGAGAAGCAGACTGAGGCAGAGAAACGTTTTTTGTGTGTGTATTTTTGTTGAATTTAATAGATACAATATAATGACGTCAGAAGCAAAGTGAATCAAGTTGACAGCAGGAAATTAATGACAAACCTTTCTTCGGACCCATTATCTCTTGCAAAACACAATGATGTGAAATGGCAGAGCAAATGACAATTTGATTACGCTGTCATTGCGACTTCTAATCATTCATAATTTAGTATGGCTATTCACTAATTGGTCACATGTGTATAATTTCGTTTTATAAAATATTCAAGAAAAAGAATCTTTCACTGTTTCGTTTTTATATTCAACAGTAAACATAAAATTAAATGCTCTGTCAAATATTGGTCATTCCTCTGAATCTCCGACAAAATTAACCAAACCAACTTCAGCATACTTTATGTGATTACACTACGTCTTACTAGAAAGAAGGAAATTTTAAAAAGTCATATGTGACTCCACAATCTGGACTTTGTACATGATGGATGCTAACGAATTGTTACTTATTTTATTTTTTTAATGTCTTATTTGGGAAGAGAACTATGAGAATATTCAATATATCACTGAGTTGTAAGAAATTTAAGATATTCATTTGAGAAAGGATTGATACAAGAAAGTGGATTTCTGTTGCCTTCATTTGGTTTATAGTAGCATCTGGACTTACTGCTAATGAAATCTAAAACAACTATTAGTAATCATTATAGATAATCATTAGGAATTATGCCAAATGTTGAGTTATATTTGTAAGCCATGGGAATAGAAATGTAACATTTTTTAACCAGTGAATGTGTTTTCACTGAAAATATATATATTTGTGAAGGCTAGACAGGTTTTTTCATCCAGTTGGTCGGCTACTTCAGGCTGATGACGAGCAATGACTCAGAAACATGTCCCTGAATGCAGACTAAAGCTGGGCGGGGAAGCTTGTCTCCCCTTTACAAATATAAGGACACAGGAAATGTGTCAAGGCCAACAGGAAGCGGTCTAGCTTCCTAGGGCTAAATAGCAGCCGTATGATTCCCTTAATGGGTCTGTCACATTAAGTTGACAGTAAACAACTACTTTATATATATATATATGTGTGTATATATGCATATATGTATGTATACATGCATGTATGTATACATTCATGTATGTATACATGGTCGGAGTCATTGTTGGAGTAATGAAAAGTAATCGGAGACAAACCCAACCTGATGTGAACGGAATAAAGATCATACTTGCTAAATTATCAGAATTATATTTACACAATTTGAGCTTGCTTGGTTTAATAATCTCGGTATAAAGACACGCGAGGAAGAGTACCTTCAACTGAACCGCTATTTCTTAATATATTAATATAGTAATGAATCTTTTACAAACAGAAATTTTACGTTCTTGGTTTGATCTGGCAACCGCATTACTAAACGTGTTTCTTGGTTAGGCTGACATTATGGCGTATTTACACACTGGCTTCAAAATGCATTTTTATAGCTTTCATGGATTGTCATTGAATTTTATTCATTTATTTACCTATTTATTTTTTCACAATTTGCTTGGATAAAATTTCTGCCATTTTGCAAGAATAGAAAAAGTCAATGATTACAAAGAAAGAGATATTGGAAAACATTTCGGAAATTTGGCATCGAGGTTTCACATTCATTGCTATTCTTTATTCAATTGTCTGTTAAGATGTAAAGAGAAGATTAATATAGCACCTTCTTAAGGAATATCTAAAAAAACTTACGACAAAGTGATACTTGTTTAGGAAAGCTTTAACCAGATCAAGTAGCGAATGATCGTATAAGAGATATCTTTAGGGAAAGTTACCGGTGTTACAAGCCCGAGGTTGCAGGCGTTACAAAGATAAAGTGACAAGTGTTATGGAAGCCATGCACTGCAATAGAGACGATACCATAAAGTTAGCAGAGAATCTATTGAATCTAGCGAATTTATAGAATATGAATAGACATTTTTTATTCTATACAAAAGAATCAGCAAAACAGTGGATTTTCTAACTCTAGAATAGATTTCTTAGAATCTATATCATACATAACTTGCTGCCGCCATTTCTTTCCTGTATATATGTGTGTGTGTGAGTGAGCGTGTGTGTGTGGATGTATGTATGCATGTATGAATGTTTGTATACATGTATGTGTGTATATATACATATATATATATGTATATGTGCGTGTGTATATATGTGTGTATGTGTGTGTGTATGTATATATTTATACATGTGTGTATGTATGTGTATATAAACTTTCATTTCTTCCTTTACCGTCTGTTAATAATGATACTACTTATGGACCAGTCTGCTTTATTTTAATAAACAGGAGAGGAAATCATCATAATTCTGTGTTTTTGTTATTTTTTTCTGATAATACTTCTGTTTATAGGTTGATAACAGAAAACATACGAAGCACAACTCGTTTCTGACTTAATGTGTATTTTCTTTTTCTATTTATATTCGTTGAATTCTGTATGAAGTAATCTTAAGTAGCAGGTCTATATTATTACTGATATCAGGAAGCCAATGTATATATAGCTGTTTGATTTATTTAATTGTTCACTGTTCACATAAGGTTAGATAATTTATGAGGGATTAAACTAGAAATTCCATAGACCTACAATATTTACAATTAAGCATTAAGCATTGTCCCTATTAATAACTGGGGTATTCAGGTAACGTATCCTTGTTAAGTTCTTACTGGAAATATTCTTTAAACTAATTGTAACCTGGATATGAAGTCGTCGGATAATAAATATATGACATTCGCGTATACTGAATTTCTCGGGTTGGTGTAATATTGTGAAGACTTAATCAGCTGAATAAGCCAGGAACGTTTCGTTTCAGTACTCCCTCGTACATATATACACGTGTGAATACATCCATGAACACATATATACATACATAAATACATGCATACATACACACATACACATGTACATACGTCCCTACATACATGCATACATTAACGGAACTATTGGAGAAAAATGTTTCTTAACATTTTCCAATGTTAAGAAATCACCACTTATTAAATATGTGGAATTTTGGAGCGCTAGAAGGGTAGAAGAGACTAGGGAGAAATCTCTGATGGTTATTACTTCTCTCAACCAGGAGTAAAATTTATCCAGAAAGTACAAACACTTCAGCAGAAAACTAGAATCAACTAGTAGATTATATTTATTGAAAATCTAATTCTACATCAGCACATTGTTGGAATGTAAAAAGTTATGGAAGAATTAATTTATCTTGACATTTGATAATTCCCAGATTCTCTTCATACTCAGCTATATCATTCTGAAGCATTGAATGATTTAAAATCAAGACAGGAAAATAATATAAAAAGTGACATTTCCGCATGTTATGTATGCTTTGAAGTTCTATGTCACAATTTATAAATAATGCACAAGTGAAATTGTCTTGTGTGTTTGGTAATGATACAACTACCAGCTCATAGATCTTGTGTCGAAATACACTGCAGAATATTCTGTTGGGAAGTTACTACAATCAATTATGTTGAGAAGTTAGTGCGATTAAATTTTTACGTCTTCAGTACAAACTACTCCTTAGGAATAGTTACTCGGTCATCAAGGAGAACTGTGCCTGTAATATGTTCTGTGTCAGCACAATTATCCAATTCTCGTAGAGTGATTTTTAATAGATTTCAGTCTGTTGCAAATGTGAGCAATTTTTATATACTGTGTTCTCTAATCATCATCCCGTCCGGTCCAATGTAACTCTTCCACGCCAGACGTCCCGAATGAATGATGCGGCATTTTAATCTGGGTGCTAGTCACATTGGTCTTTTACTAGCTGAAATATCTCACCTGCGTGCGCCTCGACAACAAATGATAGCAGTCGTTCGCCAGTTGAACTAGTTGAACATGGTCATTGACAGTTTGTTGTCTGTTCATTCGCTCAACATCAAGTGATATTCGCCATTGAGTCAATAAGTTCATCTCCAGAAATAGTTTACATCCGCCATGCTACATATCAGGATTTCAAAGTACTCTGGTTCGAATGGTTACATTCTATTTAAACCATAGAGGGGACCCTGACAAATGCTACCACTCTGGATGAGAGTATACTTGGAAACAAAAATGGCTAAGCGGTGGATCTACACTCCTTAAAACTCTAGAAATGCGGTGGATTAACAGAAAGAATACAGCGAGGAGGGGAGGCTAAATTGAAATCTCAGAGTAAATTTAGCTTTTCATCCCTCAGGTAATATGCAGATGGTCAATTCAAATGACAAGTGAGTATTATTGCGAACTATTTAAATCAAAACTATTTTTTTGTTTCTACGATTTGGATTTGTCTAGCGATTGATTTGACACGTGACTGTATACTGAAACTATAGTGGAACTGCAATTTTAGTTATTTTAGTACCGCTTGACATAATGAAACAAGAATTTTACAATCTTTATTTTAATATTACATGTTATTGGTATCACTTATATAATACCTTACCATTCAATGATAAATAACTGATATTTACGTTTTAGGATCTGAAACCAAATTTTTGAAGTCTCTTTAAACTGTATTTTACTGCTGCGATTTGTTCCGTTCATTCTACTTTCGTCAGTTATCTTCCACATAATTTTACTTGGAATAGAATGGAAATTACTCTCCGTAAAAGTACAATTGACTTTTCACGTAACACTCATATCACGCCCATGTCAGCCGTATTTATTTACCATCCCCTTTGAGAATGGAATCTCAAAACAAAGCCATAATAATGTTTTGTTTCAATATTTGTAATTTGAAGCGAATATGGGGAAATAATTGTTACTGAATGTAACGAAAACTTGGAACTGGAGAAAATTAAAGGGAAAATCAGTAAAATTGATCGGAAACGCGCGTGTGCGTGACATGTATGTACACACATGCGTCTGTGTGTGAGAATGAAAGACAGAGAGAGAGAAGCAGGACTAGGTGAGTTTTCTTTTTTTTTTACTGGATTGGTTCAATAGACTGCCGCTATTTTGGGGCACGGTCTTCAATGATTTTTAACTATCTTAGCAATTGTTTCGTTCTGGTGCTATTTTATCGACCACTATTTAATATTCATCGGAGAGCTGTGCTAAAATTTTGACGTACCTAAACGCATGTCTACGCAGTCGACGCATTTCTTAACGCTGGTATACACAATCACTGACATAGATGATATTTATTACAAACAGTGCAAATATGTTTCACCTCAAGTAGCCAAATGTCACGGTGCTGTTTTGCTTGTCTGATTTATGGATATTTAAATGCCATTTTAGACCAGCGTGCGACTTACATGTATTAATAAAAATATAGCATAAGTGTGTGTCTCCGAAAATGAACTTCATGTTATAGATGTGAAGTTAACTTAGTCTTAGAAAGGGGCGAAGAATGACACTCCTCTGTTTACCAAGGCGTTATTTTTCTTTCTCATTTCTTTTTTGCATACTTTTGTTTGTAAAGATTAAAAGTTTAGGATGGTACAACAATGCACTAAAATACAAAACATGGACTATGTACCTGTTGTAATTTGGTTATCTATAGTCCGATGATATTTCAGAATTACAATTCCTTCTTCAGATATTCTAAATGGAGTCTCTGCTATAAACTGTTTTCCAACGGTTTTCTTTTTTTCGGAAGTGTCTCAGTAGAGATATAGCTGATCTTTGGATGTCTATAACGAAATTCAGTCTATTGCAAGCATTCAAACCTGGCCTAATCTCACCTTACTTCACTTTTCCCACTACTCCTCCCTTAGCCTGACAACAATCTTGTTCAGTACAGATATGTTTTCATAAGTCATTGATCTGCATAGTTTCCGGTTGGGTATCAGTGACAAAAATCTCACCTGTGTGGATGGGAGGTGAATAGTTCATGGCGTACTGTCCTGTCTTCCTCTCAGGACTAACTTAAAGAAAAAAGGAATGGTAGTCGTATTCATTATTTTAATTATCTATTTTAGTGTCTAAGCAACACATGAAAACACGCGATAGAGCGAGGAAGCTATGAAAGCATAAAACACAGCTACTAAAGGATTTTCTTTTTTTTATCATTGCCTCTGGCTCTCTAGTGGTGTTTCTTCTTTGATGAATAAATCTAAGTTATGAATAGGCAGAGAGTTTATATTAAAAAAATAGAAACATTCGCTTGAAGCTGTTTATTTGTTCTTCTCAATCTCTCACCATGCTAATGAGATTTTGTCTGAAAATCCTTGATGTTTTGTATAAAGCAAAATTAATTAACATTGACTGTTTCCTAAACTAACAAACAGGCATATTCACTCTCACACTCACATTCACATACACTGTCGAAACGGTTGTAATGTATGTACAACCACAAAACCGTTTGTAAGAGATAAAAGGACAAGTATAAATTAAGATAAGGCATTAACTATTTGCAAAACTGAAGCATTATTATGTTTTGCCTCTTATCCAAATTAAAATTGAAATTTAGTGAGAGCACGACTCATCGAGGTTCGCTAAACTTTGCAAAGAAAACGAAAATTCATTATATTTTATCTCCGTCCGTTTTCAAATCCTATACTCTAATCTCTCCAGGGTCTAAATTGGGGTCATTCATTAGAAATTGTTTGTGCACTAGAATGCACATGTGTGTATGTGATTGAGAGATCTCATATGAATGAATTACATGTCTGTTCGAGAGTTGATCCGCATGGGTATGTATGCGAACGCGTGGGCTACTGCGCATGTGTCTGAGTGTGTCATTGCATGCTTGAATGCGAGTGCGTGTGCATGTATCAGTGGGGATAATGTAGCATTATGTTATCTGTAATATGAACACCAGGGTTGATTACAGATCATGCTTATAAACTTTTACATTCCTAAGCGATGCACCAAATTTGCTAATACTACCTGAAGTAAAGGTGAGAAAACGATTTGGACAGATTAGGCTAATTTTACAAATGAGTTGTGGTTATGTATAAGATCTTTACTGTGTTCCTGAACTGTACCTTGTTCGATATCTCACCATTTTGACATTGGCATCCACATTACGTTCATTTACGTAGTACTTCAAATATTAATGTACTCTTTTCTTATTACTCTTATTTCCGCCATAACAATGAACTTGCCTCTGAAATACAGAGAACTACTGCAGACCACAAATACACAAGCATACACGAACGCATACATTGGTACATGCATTTATAGACACATACATAAATACGAACATACGTATTCCGGTACACAGAGCATAAAGATCCAAAACAAATAACATGAGGCATTCTTTCCAAAGCTCAGAAGATTCTCTCAATCCACCGAACCTTCCACGATGTTGCCAGTCCACCGTCTGTTACTTTTTAGCATAGCCACAAGGTCTCAGATATAGAGTATGACTGACTATAATGGATTATATCGACTCTTATTCTTGATAGGGCTTTTATTTTATCAATCCCTGGAGGATAAACGAAAAAGTCGTCCTCGGCGGGATGAGTTCCTTTGAAATTTTCGTTATTTGCTTGATAGTTACTAGAAGTGATTACTGTCAGTTTATTAAAACAAAATCTTAGATTAACAGAAACTGAATTCTCTTTGTAAAAGTCTGAAAGCGTGTTAGTTATTCTGAATTAATTCCTTGGTTGTTTACATCAAACTTTCTGTTGTGTGGTTTATGTCAAAGACAATCGTTGCGTTGTTTAATATGTTTGCATATGGATACTCAATAAAACTGTGAACGTAGCAGGCAAATGAAACCAGAGGATAATTAAGTAATTAATTAGTTAATTAAATGGAAATAGCTATTGCTGGTTTCATTAATTATACATTACACAAGACAACAATAAAAATGTGAGCAACTATGTGCCCTGCACAGCTCATCATCCAGGTTGATTCATACACACACAAGCGCGCACACACACACACACACACACACACACACACACACACACACACACACACACACACACACACACACACACAAACATATATATGTGAGTAAACACATCCATACTTATAAACACAAAGGTGCAAGACACGAATATCTAAACGAATATGCCTTGTGTTCAATTTTATTATCCACTGTTGCACGCCCATATACATAGGAACACATATATGCATACATGCATGCACACACACATGTGGGCTAACACGCACACACCACATACACACACACACACACACTCACACACACACTCACATGCACACACAAATACATATATACATGTATCCAACCACATAAATGCCGGCACATAAACGTCTGAGCAAATATCTTGTGTCTAAATTCATTGTCCAGGACTGCACACAGACACACACACAGACACACACACATACATAAACAGGTAGATATATGTGCATGTACACACACACACGCAAACACACACACACACACACACACACACACACACACACACACACACACACACACAAGCAACCATACAATCATTCATAGATACATTCAAGAACCACTCACACAAATATGTGAGTGCAAACACAGCTGAACGAATAAGGTGAACATTGCAATCAGCAATGATACACACACATACACACATTGCTTTGCTTTGTCTTGGGTCTTGAAATTTCGATGTCATCGTAGGGGCGCCATCACGTTATACGAGACGCCTTTGGCATTTTTTAGATCCAGTGGCGCTCATCCCTTCCAGGTTCTGCCACAACCGATTTCTTCCAGAAGGTGAGGCTAACAGACAGAAAGATTGAGAAAATAAAAAGAATCTACCCAGTACCGAACGGCTACGTCAAGAATTGACACAAAAACGATGAAAGGCAAAGTTGACCTCCTGTAGATTTGAACTCCGAGCACAGAAAGGGCAGGGAATATCTATTGCAATGTAGTCTCTTCAACGCTCTAATGATTCTTACATTTGGCCATCTTATACGGGTGCACACACACACACACACACACACACACACACACACACACACACACTTCATCATGTTAAACCGTTAATCCCGGCACATTGCTTCCCTTTCTCTTTCTTCGTCCTTTTTTTCTCATCCCTTTCTGTCAAAGAGCCTGTTTTCTATAGATAGATAAACACACAAACTGACAAACAAATATTAGTTCGTCAAGTATGAAATTTGTAGTAAGGTATATGGTAAACTCTGACAGCTGCTCATTTTGCGCCATTATTATAATTTGACAATCTTTATTTTTTGTTAGAAAGCTAGCGCATCTATTTCTTTTATTCTAACTCATTTTCCGCTTTATGAAGTATTTATAAATCGTTTTTTGCTACTATTGTTGAGAGACGGATAAGTCAGAAATTCGTACAGTTTTCAAATATGAGTTCTTTCTTGGAAATACAGCATCTCAGACAGCTGGGAATATTAATGGAGTATTTCATTCTAATATTATTACACAGCAGACAAAATTTCGTTCTGGTACCTTTGACCTCACAAATGAGCAACGCGGTCGAGCAGAAACAAAGGTGGATAATGACGAACTGAAGAGAACCAATGAAAAGATGACGATCGAGGCGTCAGCTATGTGGAAATAATACCAAAATATGCACTATGTGTTTCACCTTATCTTGGCCTCTCAACGTCTCCAGATGGACTAGTAGAGGTCCGGTTTTGATGTACAACTTGACTTCAGCATTTAAATCCGGAGTAGCACACCACGTCTCAGAATACACAGTACGTTATTCATGCTGTTAAAATGTTACAACTTCAGCTGTTTGCAAAATAAACAACGACACCATTTTCTAACCATTTAGAATGTGTGTACTCCTTTCGGATATATACTTAAACCTGGTTCATATTTGCTTTGTAAGATATAAAACATTCCTGCTTCTAATCGTATATGAATTAAGAATAGAACCTGGAGTGAGTTTAGTGCAATGAAACCAAATTAATTACAAGCTGGCCTCTTACAAATTTTCGCAAAGTGTTCACGGGTATCGAGTTTCTATATTATATTTTGATTTCGATTAAGTCTCTATTGAAATTTTCTATATGTTATTTAAGTTTTAAAATCGCTGTCGACGTTTTATTGTTTATTAAAAAGGAAAATACAGTGAAAATATTGCAACGATTGTGTATGTCTATTTGTGTTGTTTTATATGACATAACCTTTTCTTATTATTTGGCTCTATGGGTGTCTATTTAGAGTTACGTCGAAAACGGTATCGCTCTTAGTGTGTGTGTGTGTGTGTGCGCGTGTGTGTATGTTTGGTCTGTGTGTGCGAGTATGTGTATTTGGTATGTGTATGTGTCTAGATTGTGTGTGTATGTGTGTGTGCGCGTGTATGTGTGTGTGCGCGTGTGTGTTTGGTCTGTGTCTGTGTGTGTGTGTGTGTGTGTGCGTGCGTGTGTGTGTACGTATGTCCATTGCTCAGTGTATGTGTTTATGTGAGATTTTATGGCTATCTGTGTCTATACTTGTTTGTGTACATATATTGGGAATAGATTTCGAAATTAAATTTGGGTGGGGAGGGGAGAATTAATTGGAATAAACAGGTAAAAATCTAGCTTGTTTATCTTAATTATCTTTACATAATTTTCATCTATCTTCCCAACAGACCATATATTAAAAACAACGCCAATTAACAATTTCTAATTAATTAATGATGAGTTACTTTATAATTACTGGATAATTACAATTTCCTTGTGGTTAGATAGCTATATCTCAGTTCTTCCTTCTCTGTGAGTTGATTTAATGACTACATGGTCTTATCAGTCCTTCTGGTGTATGTTTAAAATATGCGGATAGATTGCCCGAAGCTCTAAAGATATATAAATACATACATACATATATATATATATATATATATATACACAAACTCATACATACCTACATACAAATATACATGAATATATATACATGAATATATATACATATATATATATATATATATATATATATATATATATATATATATATATACATATATATATACATATATATATATATATATATATATATATATATATATATATATATATATATATATATATATATATATATATATATATATATATATATATATATATATAATATAAATATATGTATATATATATATATATATAATATAAATATATGTATGTATGTATATTGAGAAAAGTAAGCTTTATTTGATATTTGAAGTAATTAGGCTAATTATCTTAGCAGTGCTTTTAAATATGTTAACAACCTTTGAGACATCAGGATTTTCTTGTTTATCCTATATTATATAGGCATTACAAAATAGATTTGAGCGAGAAGTCGCCCGTTACAGACCAGAAACATGTGTGCATATATTTTTCTAAATATGTGTATGCGTGCACTCGCGCTCGTGTGTGTGTGTGCGATAAAGCTTATAATTATTATATAGTTTATATAATTATAGTTCTGGTTAGTAAATACGTATATAATTAGGATCAATTATACATGGACAATCGTTTATGCATAGATAGATACCTGTATCCTTTTTACTGTTGCTCTGTTTCTGTCATTCTTTTCTTTCTCTTTCTCTTTCTACTATAGACACAAACTCAGCAATTTTGACAAGACGTAATAAAGTCTCGTCGTGAAAAGAGAAAACAGAAAGTTTTAAAGTCGACTGATCGATAGGTTTTAGTTTTTGTTAAAGCCATCATCAGTATCCACTGCTTTCTCTAGTTGATTAGAGACCGTAATTACAGAAAATATAAGCTCGCACGGGACAGGGGAGATCATATTTACATTGTATTATTATGTTGGCCGCACGTATTGATCAACTGGAGGGGAGATGCAGAGCATCTAAGTATACGACAGTTTATAAATTCTAATTCTAAACAGGATAATTAATATGTGCTGCTGCTAATGGATAGGCACGGTTAATTTTACTCCCTAGTGTAAAATAAGTTCGAGTATTTTATATGTATAAACAGTGTTTTGCATGTATGACCAGCGCATGTATGAACACCGTATGTATAGACAACGTTTTGTGAACAGAGTTGTGTAATCGTTTTCTAAAAAATTAAGATAAGTCACTTTGATACGGCGATTTGGAATAAAATATTTAATCTATGTACAAAGAATTGAAAATTGGTCGTAGCTGCTGTCATTCTTCTTTATTCATAACTCAGATTGCGTTTATACTTTTTTGGATACTCCATTAAATCTAGAAACGAACACCAAAAATTGAAAGTTTGAACCACATGCTCATCATAACTAGTAGCGATGAGGAAAATATGGCACTTCACCATTTTGTAGTCCGTCACTGTTTTTTTCTGGATTTTAATCGTTTAATGAATTTTTCTCAACACTAAGTTTGTAATTATAGTTAATTAAAATTCATTGGCTCATTAGCTCCTGTTTGTTAACATGCACTTTACCACTAATTTGTCAAGCAGCTGGTATCCATAAGTTTTTCTTCCGACCATTATTTTAGTAGAAAGAGATTGTTGATCGTTTGGAAGTAGTCAGATCAAAGAACGACCAGCCTGCTTCTACAAATACAGAACATTTCTTCATATATGGAATATTGTCATGATGTGAGCTGTCACTTCAATGAGGACACTGAAAATTCCTGTTATTACCATGTGGAATTTCAAAAGCAGAGTTCAAGCCATTATTTGCGTGTTCTTAGAGCTAAAGGGAAGTTATTAAACTTTTTGTTGACAAAAAAAAATTAAAAATAACTATTAAGAATGTTCTGACTAATAAAATTCCTTGAATAAATTTCAAAAGATTGAAATTTAATTAAAAAAATTATGAAGATATATTAGTTTCTTAGAAACTGACATTAAATGAGACAGTTACATTGGTAGTCAGCGTAGTGTATGGCCCACAGAAAATGCAGTTTGGCTTGAAACATATTGAATGAATACAAATATTGGAAAGTTAAGGGATGAGAGGTCAGAATTTAACTATACTGAAATCATTCATTGTTAGCATAAAACTATGAGACTTTTAGTTCGTAGTTTCGATTTTCGAGACGGATCTGTTTTACATGATAACTGTAAACTGTTTCTTTGTGTTGCGTTGTCCAACAGTGCTTTTGTGGCTGTCAAAGTGAAGCATGATATATAATCTAACTGATTGTAAATTGTTTTGGTCCTCAAGACAGGCAAAGGTTTGAAAACAAGATATATAAAATGGAAGAGATATGCCTCTAGTGTCAGCGAAATGGGAGCTAAATCATTATCTTAGCGAGGTAACTATGGGTGAAATTCGCAACAGAAACTGTCCACGAGTTATATTTACTGTCTTCATGCTGAGGACATAAAATTTACGTAATTTAATTGAGTAGTGAACCAGAAACTAAAGCCATTTCTCTTATATTTCTATAGAACTTGTTTTATTGATCTTGATCTCTGTTCTTGATGATTTATATCTGTTTTAACACATTTAAGTTCCATGAAAACTTTAACTAATTTTAACTTTGCTGACATTATTAATCCAAGTACAATTTCCAATACTGAAATGGCATTCGGTACAGTCAGCCCTAAAAGAAGTTTAACGGGTAATTATAGAATATGTTTGACATTTCGCTCTCTCCCTTAATTGTATTAACATTTATTGTCACCACCCTTCATGTAACCTTTACATTAATACACACTCCTTCTAAAAAGTTGCTCTTTTTTTAACAAGAAGACATCTTATTTATCTTCTCCAAGGCTTTGTTATCTTTTTGTCTTGATTTTTCTTTTAATTGAAATCGTTTTGATTCCATTAATTTCCGCTTTTGTATTAGAAATATTTAAAACGTCCATCTTGAAAAGCTAGTGTAAAGAACGAATTATAAACAGCATTGCGTAATATGGCCATAAATTTTTGGTTCAATAATCTATATTCGCACAAAAGCTGACATTAGCAATCACTCTGTTTTCCCTTCGTATAATAAAATGACCTTTGACATTTTCTTGAACAATGAAATTTCAGGCTAGTGATTTTATATACAAATGTTGATGATTTCATAATGAGGTTTGTGAAATTATATTCTCTATAAATAATGTACAGAAATATATTTGTCTACGGCCATTGTACTGATACCTGATTGTTACTCATTGATGACAACTTACCTAGTTAAATTGGTCTGTTAGTAATTACATGGTTCATGGTTCAAATTGTAGTGTCTGCATAATGGATTAATTAGGAAATGATGAGGATGGAAGGTACAATGCTAGTTTCATAATAGCTCAAATTCAATACACTAGCCTAAAATTATGTGCTATTAATATTTATTAATGAAGTAGCGAAATGCATATTGTGTATGACATGTATACATGCCCATTCGCACACATTCACACATGTATATGCTTGAGTGTACACGCACGTATATGTATATTTATATATATATATTTATATATATATATACATATATATATATATATATATTAATACGCTCACACAAATATATACACATGCATATACACACACATGCCCCTCCCCTATATATATATACATATGTATATATATATATATATATATATATATATATATATATATATATATATATATATAATCTATACACGTAACTTCCTAATTGGCAGCCATTTCAATAGTTTTGATAAGAATCTTCTAATTTGCGCTGCTTGGCTAATCAAGTCTTGCATATACCAATATTTACTTTTTAATTTTTATCTAGTCGGATGTGAGGTGCAGTGAGATTATATTAACAAAGAGTTTTGCTGGATATTGCTGACTGCATGTTTATGAATTAATATCTTTATCTTTTCCTTTGTGCATTTTTTTATAAGTTTGCCGGTAAAGGGTAATGCCAGTCAGTGTTGTTACATATTTGCCAGGGTATGGGTATCGTCTATTACCTCTACATTGTCTCTCCCCACCATGCTCTTAGCAGCATGCACATCAAAATTAAATTCATCTTTCTATATTTTCTTTTTAATGTTAAAAATATGTTACAAAAACGACGGATGACTGCAGCTTTAGTATTCTGGGGGTCTTCATCGAGACTGATGAGCAGCCTTAACATCATCAAGGCAATGTCTTCTTCCCTAATACGGAGAAGAATGGTCACAACTTAAGCTCAACGACTTGCAACAGTGTCAACTCTGCTGAAGGTAACAAGTCCCAGAGGTCGGGTGTTAAACAGGGAAACATTTTGAGTCTACCTCACAACAAAAACTGTTATGTCTGTTCGATAATTCACCTTTATCTTCATTTAACACATATATTTTCATTTATTCTCGTCTGTTCTTAGATATATTCACATTTATTCTCATCTATTCTCAACTATTCTCATATCACAACAGAATATTTAGATGAAAGGATGGGGGCAGAGGCAACCGAGTACAAACGTACTTACTCTCAATTCTCATATTACGACATGTCTAAATTTGCATAAATCTATGGAAAATTCAAAAAGCAAAAAGAAAGAACCACTTATTGCAAAGAAAATAAATCAATACGACAAGTAATTTTTACTAAAATGATGCATAACAATCTAAAATATCAATACAACTGCTTCTACAATTAATGGCCTTCATTCTTTCTTTATATACATGTGTGTGTGTATGCATGTGTGTCTGCCTGTCTGTGCATATAATACAGAGATAGATATGTAAATGTGTATGTATGCATACATATATATGTACATATATGTATATATACATATACATAAATATTTATTTTACTATGTATCTATACATATACATATATACATATATATATATATATATATATATATATATATATATATATATATATATATATATATATATATATATATATATATATATATATATAATGGAATTTATTGTACATGATTGGTTAATGTTGTAGTCAAAATGGTGGCAAATCTTCCTGTATGGTCTCTTTAAAAAATATTGTTATATACTTTCGTTTTTGGTTGTTGTTTTTTCCCTCTATTTTGCTTGTCGTTATTTTGCTTTTGTGTCTTTTATTTCTTTGGTAGGAGGGGGAATAATTTCAATTACAAAGGAATTTTTCCATTTTAATCTAATTTTAAATTTCTAATGGAATGGAAATAATTCTGGATTCCTAAGCAATGAGAAGACATAATGTTACTGCTTGAGGCAGGAAGAAAATGTAAAACTTTCTTCGCCATTAATGCCAGTGGTGCGTTTTGTGAATAACATTAAATGTAAATTGTCAATAATATTTTGCATATTCAAGGAAAATATCTAAAATCGTTTTCCTCGTGGACTTACCACCTACATGGAATCTATAAGCAAAATCATGGTATATACACTATATACATGCAAACGAAATGGAAAGAACAACGGTAATATAGATCTAAATTGGAATATTATCGAGAAAAAGGGTAGAAACAACTCTTAAAAATCAGAATGACTTGCAGCTTTTTAGGTAATATAAAGCAGTCGAACTCCAGTAAGGAAAAGATTTAAAATAATAAAAAGAAAAGTTTATATTTACATAGGTTGTTCAATGATGTTTTGTGACAGTATGGATATGAAAACTTATATGCTGTGAATTGTTTAGCAATGAGATGATGGTTCCTAGTGTATACTTTCGCTAAGGATTTTTAGAATCAGTAATATTTGTTTCAGTTCTCTGCACTTCGAGTTCAAATTCTCTCAAATCAAAGTTGTTCTTCATTCTTTTGGGGTCAATGTAAAAAGCTGCATGTTTAAGGTGGTGGACAGGCAGTATTGTTATAATGTCTGAGGAGACATTTTCCTATATTTATACCAGTTTTTGATATTCAGAGTTCTTGGATTCATCTATAACTCAGTTTAACACTTCCTGGTACTTAGATTCCATTAGCGGTTTCACTTTGTTGTAAGCTCTCGGATCAGATCCTTGGTTTGAGGATACCTTCCTCTCTCTTCCAATCAGTCTCTAGGCTTGGCCTTCCTTCTTTGAATAAGTGGTAAAAATGGAATTCCTTGCGATATGAATTCAAAAACTGCTGATATCAACTTTGCCTTTTATTCTTCAGAGCTCAGTAATATAAAATATTTTTGTACTGGAAACAATTGTATTCCAGACTTCCTCAAACAAGTGAATATGACTGGAAATTTTCGTATTGCTTCTTGAACTTTAAGGACGAGTGAATTAGTACACTCCGACGGTTACATTATCCTATAAGTAGCAATAACTCGCACCCTAGATATTATCAATAAGATGGCTGATGAAAACTTCTTCTGACGGAGAAGTCTATCTGCAAAATACAAGTATGGTAGGATCTCACCTATATAATACAACGCGCTGTAAAACCTCGATTCATTGAGACATCTAAGCAACTGATTTTAAAAAAAGTCTTTTCAGGCGTGTATGACACCTAAAAACAACAGACAAGGCTAGTAACCCTTGCAAGATCAGTTAATCAAAATGTTGGTACTTGCATAAAGACAATGTAAATTAAAGTGGATCTGAACTGTGAAGCCAAACCAACAGGAATATTTTGATCATATTTGACCTGCTCTCTAGGATTGAAAGTTGTGTTAACAACAAACAAGATGAGGACAGGTATACGTCAAATGTAAATAATGTAAATGTACATAATTCTTCATCTCTTAAATATAGAACTGTGAAATAAAGTGTCTTGCTCAAGATCACAACACACAGACCGGTCCGGGAATTGAATTCAGTAACTAGCGATTGTGAGCCCAACGCTCTAACCATTGAGCCTTCACATTATTCCTTACAATACAAATTATAAACTAAATATCTATCTTTTCCAGAACCGTATCTCTCGGAAATTTACTTTCATATCTTTTCAATTCTAAAACTTCCGGTAACTACAAACAGATTAATCTAAACAAATAGATAATATCCTACCAGAAAGTTACATTTTCACTCATGGCAAACAGTTTTTTTTTTTGTTTTTTTTTACAAACTGCTATTGAATATGTTGTGACAATGCAGTTCGCCATTATTTTCTATGAACTCGATTTCATTTCTTTCGCCCAACATAAATACTTATACACATTTCACACTTACACAATCACAAATTTTCAAATCCAAGTGGGTGCACATGTACGACTGCGTGTGTGTGTGTGTGATGCATCTTCATACTATTTGTGAAATAATTTAACAGTAGTTATACGAATTCATTAGGACTATATGAATTTATTTTGAAAAATATTGCTAGCCACTTGTATTGATGTTCACACGTGAATATTATACATGTCTGAGTTTGTACATGTGAATATGTGTGTGCATCTCCGTATGTATTATGAATATCTCTTTATTTTAGTATAACTTTCAGCGCTTTATGTGTTATGTATCTTCAGGTTTATGACTTTACGTATGTTATGTAGTATACTCACTTCATTGGTTTATGTGATTTAGATGTGCTTCAATATATATGTGAGTTGCGTGTGTGTGGATGCGTGCGTGTGGTGTGCGTGTGAGAGTGTGGTTGTGTTTGGGTATGTGTGTGTGTTTACTTTGTATAGATTTATGTTCAAGACTGTTATACATATATATATATATACACACACACACACACATATATATATATATACATACATACATACATACATACATACATACATTCATACATACATACATACATACATACATACATACATACATATAGTCGTATTTCGTTATACTTCACTCCTTTGCTTTCTGTATATTTCTTGGATACGACACACATCTATGTTTGGTATGTAATTTGCGTACCTTTATATATTTTGTTTCATGTGTGTATTATACATGTGCCTTTTGGTTTACCTTTCTGTGTTTTTTTATTAGTTCTATATACATGATTATATGGGGGTATTCTATGTTTGTGTATGTTGCGTATATATATGTCCATATTTATGCTTTTATGTGATTTAAATATGTTATGAAAATATATGAGTGTTTATGGTATTAAACACGTACAGACTGTGTGATTAAGTTCTTTCATTACTAGCAAGAAGCTCATGAGATTTAACTGTTTTCGTCATTATGTTATATCTTATGTTATATAACCCTGCTTACTTTGAATGTTACTCAATAATTTGGTGGGTTATATAATTTATGTCCACTTTCATCATTGCTAGTGAAATTATTATAGTTCACAGGGATTTTTCTGTTTTCTGTTCATACATTAAGGATACTTCTATTTTCAGATTTTTCTCTTTGGACAATACCACTCAGTTTTGCAACATTTATTTCTCTTAGACTAACATAAGGAGAAACTATTTTGAATGAATCCACAGGATATTTTTTAATTTGCAAAATTGCTTTCCTTTCTCTAAAGACTAATTTATGGTGAGAAGACATAGTTGAAAGGTATCAGAATTATGCACCGTCCTTGAAAAATGTGTATTTTCTTAGAATTATCAAAATCTTAATAATTCCATGTTAATTACCACAATTTACATAAATTTACGTTTAAACATGCATACATACATATACACTCACGCACATTTAGAAACATACACACATATGTACATATATATATATATATATATATATATATATATATATATATATATATACATATATATATACATATATACATATATATATATATATATATATATATATATATATATATATATATATATATATATATATATATATATATATATATATATATATATATATATATATATATATATATATATATATACATATATATATATATGTGTGTGTGTGTGTGTATACATATATATATATCGAATGAAACTGCTATTTGTAACATGTATGGTAATACATAGTGATTCTAACTAGCAATACATAATAGTCGTATTTTAATGCAGCAAATTGCAGACCAATATTATTAGTAATGGCTTTTGTTGAAGTTATTTAATGACGTCTACTAATTATGGACCAGTATTGAAGAAGTACATATATGCAGTATTAAAACTTACGGTAGGTTTTCCTAAATTGATATAAAGCGTAGCTATTTGGGTAAGGAAACACCTAAAATAGATAGGTTTCAGAACTTGGTAAGTGCAGTCTTGATGCGTGTACAAGTCTAAGAATAATAAAGATATACAGAAGTAACAATACTGATAATAAAAGCGAAGAAATTCTAGGTTTTTCTCTCTCCCATTTTTTATGTGAAATGCAGCAATTACTTAGTCATAAAATATGGACGTTATATGTCATTATGTTCTTTCTGATATATTGCGAAATGGAACAAATTCTTCTGCATGAAAGTACGACTGTTTCATCGTATCGCCGTCTTGTAAAGAATCTTGCTACTCACAAGACCGGTGTCAACAAGAAACAAAAAGTAAATCTGTAGAAATTAGTAATAGAATTTAGTAACAGAAGACTGGTCCAATGGTAGATTATAATGAGGATGGAAGTCACACTCATACGCTCATGAAATATTCTGTTATTTGTGCTTTGATATTAATATTTCTGTTGGTGTTTCTTACGTTGATTTTCCAAAATATATCCCATATATAGCGATATGTGCGACTATATTATCTTAGAATTATCAACATATCTATTATTAAATGTTAATTACATACACTCACACACATTAACATACAGACACACATACTCACACATGCATATATATATATATATATATATATATATATATATATATATATATATATATAACGAGCAAAGTAGCTAGTTCTAAAACCTCTAAACTAGATATATGTAGTAACAATACTAGACGATAACGTTTGTTTGCCCCTATAACATGGCTGACCTATAAAGAACTGTTATTGCATTTTAACCTCGGGAAAACGTCTTTTCCAGCTGGTTAACGACACACAACCTGTGTCAGGTATATTGTGAGTAAGGGAACGAATCACTCCCCTTCAGCTTGGCAAGACCAGTAGACCATGGCTTCTGGGGGCTTTACCTTTCATCGGTACTGGACACCTGTCTACGATTAACTACCATCTCTAGTAGGCAGGTAACGTTTTCCTGGAGTTAATTGTAGTAACATGGGTTTTATAGAACAGC
Source organism: Octopus bimaculoides (assembly GCF_046866305.1). Classification (NCBI taxonomy): domain Eukaryota; kingdom Metazoa; phylum Mollusca; class Cephalopoda; order Octopoda; family Octopodidae; genus Octopus; species Octopus bimaculoides. Next base: position 51,322,706 of record NC_142939.1, on the reverse strand, counting down.
TATGTTATAGTGGCAAAATATATATATATATATATATATATATATGTATATATATGTATATATATATATATATATACAGCAATAAGACAATGGCGGTGATCAAGAGGTGGTATTCATCAACTTTTAGACATTATATTATGTCTATATATTTTCTTTTTAAAAAAATCATTATAACATACATGTATAACATGTTATGCTTTAAATATATAATATATAAAAATATAAGAATACCAGTAATTATTAGAATATATAACGTAGAACATAGGAAATAGAATAGTATCTTACAGCTGTTTCAGCCAAGAGGTGTGTTTGTGTGTGTGTGTGTGTGTGTGTGTGTGTGTTTGTGTGTGTGTGTGTGCGTGTGTGTATGTGTGTGTGTGTGTGTGTGTGTGTGTGTGTGTGTGTGTAACTTCCATTAATGTGAATTGAAAAACCATTAAAGTAACCCAAAAGGATCCAGAATACTGAAGGTGGAGGCGTAGGCCGTAATACAAAACTGTTTGCCAGATATTTTGACTAATTCTTTATTTCTGCTATTTTAGATAATATAAAAGAATAACTGTTATTATTAAAATCTACAATCGAAACTGGCAGAGCAAGGTGCGGTTAATTGAATGCTTTAACGTTTTATCTGTAAATAAAATGTGGTTTTCTCAATTACATACAATATTTCACGTATAACATTTCACGTGATGAATAGAAATGCTTGATTATCAATAATAGCAGAAGACATATCTATCTAATTTCTTTTGCAATATGGATCGATAAGAAAAGACTGAGTTTGTCTGATAACTGAATAGTTGAATAACTGAACTATTTCACATAGCTGCTATGTAAAGGAAAATTATAAATGCAATGATTTTATAGTTGCAACAAGAATTTGTTTCCGAGAAAATGTATCTGATAGATATTCAACCTCGGATAATGAGTCTAATCTATTGACAGGGAATTATCTCTCCAGAGACGTTGTAATTGTATTAGACTTTGTCGCTTCCCGGTAATACAGAATATTTTATTCATAGACAGAAAAGTTAAAAAATTCATGATTAAAACTAAAGTCTTACTGGTCAAATAATGGGTAACTCTGAAAGTATACTTTTGCCACTGTAGATAATGCTTATACAAAATAATGAAATTAATACAAATCCTTATTAATTTGAAATAAAATTAAATGAAATGAATTTCTCATATGTATATTTAAAATGATTTGTTTTCTAAATATTGTCAACAGTATCGCAAAATCCACCACCGAAAAACTCATTCTGTAAAAATTGAACTCCTTCCATAGCAACTCTGTCATATGCCCCACCTCACTTGCCTCTCCTCTTCCTCCTCTAATGTGTCTGATTTTTTTCATTCTCAGTGCGTGTGTAGCGTTCTTTTACTCTTTGTCTGCCACCATGCCTCATATGTGCATTCATCGTACACCTCTTGTGTCAACTCTCTCTCTCTCTCTCTTTCTCTCTGCATTTCTCTTTTATTCTCCCTATCTATCTCTATCTATCTGTCTATCTATCTATCTATCTACCTATCCCTATTTCTATATAATGTAAAGCCTAACTGGAATAAGCAATCAATCAACCAGCCAACCAACCAGCATTTATATCGGCTATTGTAATATACAGATTTCATATTTATACGAGAATAACATGTCAACGGGAGTCATCCGTCTGTATTGAATTTATTTACCTAATGTTACATGTTCCCACACTTACATACCTACGATGCCGTTCGTGAAAACTCTAACGACACCCTATTCATACTTTAATATTCATGAAAATCTGTCTCTTCACAGACTTGCAGCTCTTAATTTCAAACAACGTATATGTTTATTATTTTGTTTTTCTGTTTGTTTTTACCTGTTTTATTACTGTTATACATTAAATTGTACATCATTTCCATAAAATTAATCAAAATGAAAAACCTAATCATCACTTATTAAAATTCCATCTGGACCTAAGCTTACACTACCTAAAGGCATTTGTAAATATTTAAATTCATTCCTAAAATTTATTTCTGTGAAACAGCTCTTAAAACCAACTCCACCTCTTTTAACTCGTAAATTCGCTTCATTTTTTTTTTAATATTTATTTGTTGTTTTTTTTTTTAATACTATTCTCACAGCCGCAGATCAATACTAAAATTGATTAATATTGACAATCCTCCGTTCCATCAATAAAATATACAAATATTCGAATTACGTAGAAATATGGTTTGCAAAATGACATTGCAGCAGCAGCAGAAGCAGCAATGTAGTAGTAGTAGTAGTAGTAGTAGTAGTAGTAGTAGTAGTAGTAGTAGTAGTAGTAGTAGTAGTAGTAGCTGTGGCGGTGATGGTGGCGGTGGTGGCGGTGGCGATGATGGCGGCAGCAGCGGCCGTGGTGGTGGTGGTGGTGGTGGTTGTGGTTGTGGTGGTGATGGTAGTGGTCATGGAAGTGGTAGTTGGTGGTAACAATGATGGTTATGGAAGTAGTGGTGGTGATTGTAGGTGTAGTGGTTGCAAGAATTAATAGCTATCCTGTTATCAAATTTATCAACCATAGTGAACAGGTGTTCTGTCTGCCCTCTCTCTCTCTATCTCTTTCTGTCTCTTTTTCTCTTTCTCTCTCTTTCTCTCGCTCTCTATCTCTCTCTCTCTCTCTCTCTCTCACTCTCTTTGTTTATCTATCTCTATTTCTCTATCTAATTACCTACCTATCTCGCCCTCTTCTATTGCTACTTAATGGCCTCCTTTCCTCAGAGCTAGCCAGTCTCGTAAATCTTCCACTCGAGCCTATCTGATTCCCTTGTCTTTCCACCTTGCTTTACCCTATTCGCATGCAACACCCACCGTTTCCAGCCCTTCATAAAAAGAAAAAAACTTTCCATGGATTTCCCCAGAACATCGTCTTCCTTGAATCTTTCCTCTGTAATTGCTTTTCCTGTCGGTATTGACAAATAAGTGTTTCAATGGAACATGAATAACATCAAGCTTACCGGTCTCAGAGAAACCCGCAAAGATCATGAGTGCCGTCACTTCTTTCCAACTCAACAAGTGAAAATAAGGGCCAAGATTTAGATTTTAAACTGACACCCCGTCGGTTACGATGACGAGGGTTCCAGTTTCAATTCCAGTTAACCCGATCAACGAAAGAGCATGCTCATGAAATTAACATGCAAATGGCTGAGCACTCCACGGACACATGTACCCTTAACTTACTTCTCAGGGAAATTCAGCCTGTCACACTATGTGGCAAGGTCTGACCCTTTGAAATACAGGTACTACTCCAGCTAAGGGGACTGGAGCAACGTGAAATAAAGTGCCTTGTAGAGAACACAACGTGCATTGCAGCACTGCGTTGGCTAATTTCCTTTTTAGTGGAATTCTTCGCCTCTTGCTTTTTATAATTGGATGCTTTTCAAAACGCTTTTCAGCTTTTCTTTTTGGCGTTGTATTAATATTTGTAGGTTTATATATATATATATATATATATATATATATATATATATATATATATATATATATATATGTGTGTGTGTGTGTGTGAGGTGAAAAATTAGGGGTTTCTTGGGTCAAAACTTGAAATATTTTTTCTTTCTTGAGTTTTGTTGTTCAAAGTTCTTGAAGATAAATTTGTTTGGCTTTCTGAATAGCAAATTCGATCAGTTGGGGTATCTATTTTATTTAAAGTATTTCTTTCATTTCATTTAATCTTCGGTCTCTTGTTTCATGGTTTCATACAATTGTGCATACACGTTTGATTAGACTGAATGAAATATTGTTTTGTGTGTGCTTTGGGTGAAAAGTAGGTACTGTCGTGAGCCGGTTGGTTTAAAGTTTATGTCGGCTTCCAGTAGTGAATTTCTTCTTATTAGAATGTCTAATACATACAAAAATACCCTGTTGTTGATGTTGAAATTCCATTGAAGGAATCTTAAATCTAGGTTATAAACCGACTCTTTCTCTATTGGCAAGAAATCTTGAAATAAAACTGAACAATGACATACATACGTACATACATATAAACATACACGCATACATACACGCATAAATGCGACTTGCTCCGCTCGGTTTCCTCCTCCCAAATTCTCTCACAATGCACTGGAAAATGTAAACATATACTATATGAACCAATTAACAGATTAGAAGTATGGTTTTGATCATATGTCTTCTGATTAACGTTAACCTAATTAGCAAAATTAACACTGTACTTGAAACCAACCAGTGAAGTACCGATTAAACTAATTTTAGATTTTAGGAAAATTAAATAACTTTAAATATGATTTTCCTTTCCATTCCAACGTTCTTTAACCCAGACAGATGTGTTATTCATATTTAAGTCTGAATATTAAATGTAATGAAGGAAGATGTCAGTTATAAGCATGTTTCAATGTTCAAGTGACACTATCAATTCCATCAATTCGATATCATAATTGCAATTCTGAAGTATATCTCAGTAGAATTGCGGAATTTATAGAATCAAGGAATTTAAAGAATCAAGGAATTTATAGAATTAAGAAAGGCTTAATCTTCAGATAACCCTTGTGGTATTATATAATCAACTAAATCGTGAATAAATTTGTATAAATTATCATTTATTTGATTCTATATAATCATTCTTCGGCTATCTCTTCTTAACGGCTCTTAAAGTATTCTTTTAAGGTGAAGTAACAATAAATGATATATCTTTATGACTTTCATTCCCAATGTTTGAAATGCCGATTCATCTTCAAATTCATTACAAACAAGTCCTACACATCTTTCGTATTATTTTGCTTGTAACTTTGTGTTCCAGTGTTACGCTTCAGAATAACCTTCATTAAGAAAGTCAAAGAAATAATTGGTATCTTTGATACAGTGAGTCAAATTCGATGAGATTAAGCTTTCAATAATCTTTGGGATTAAGCTTTCAACATGCTATATGTCAGGTTACATGACGCACTAAATATTGTCTTGCTTTCTTTGTTACGTTATTTAACAATTTCTGAAATTTTCCTATGAAAATTCCAAGTATGGATTTTACCTTATTTATCATATATATATATATATATATTAAGCCCTATCATGTGCGCGTATGTACGTAATGTATGTATCTCTCTCTCTCTCTCTCTCTCTCTCTCTATATATATATATATATATATATATATATATATATATATATATATATATATATATATATATATATATATATATATATATATATATATATATATATATATATATGCGTATGTACGTATAGATGGATAAAAATTTATAATAATGGTGAGAAAGATATACGATAATTAATGGAAGGGACAAACTAATGTCACTGAATAACCCCATTTCGTTAACCAGCATTCTTTCCAGAATCCTTAGGATTTCGGCGACTAGATAAAATGCTGTTACCCCTCATCCGAAATCACTATAATTCATACTTTTACAGTTTACATAGAAATACAACATAATTCGTCATTCCGACTATGAACACTGGCGAGCGTCCTGCGATCTTTTCTGATCCACCGAATTGACCAACTTGTCAATAACTTCGCCACATTTATCATGCTGATGTCAAAAATCTACCCAGCAACTTGATCTTCAAAGTCCCTACATCTATGGAACAGTTATTTTGAGATGGTATCAAGTCTCTTTTATTGAAGAGAGATGCCGTTCTCACAGTTTGCTCTGGAAACAACCACGTTGTTGACTTCCCTTTGACATACTATTCATGATTATTTAGTCTATTCAGTATTGCATAAACTTTTCTTTTTCACTTTATGTTACTGACGTTGGCCTCCTGTTTCTTGTCTGAAGTTAATATTGAAAGTTAATTTCTACAATGTTCGCTCTACACATCTGAAGACAATGTACTGAATTGGGATAGAATACGTTTCGGTTGTTTGTTAAAATAATACGGTAGTTCCATTTAAATTGATTGCCATTTCCTGATAGCTCAAACAAAGCAGCGTTGTTAATTCTAGCAACAATATCACTATCTGTTCCTTCATCATATTATCAAGTCCACTGGAAATTTTTTTTTTCTTTCTCAATAGCAGATATAATTACACAAAACTATTCTATGACTGTAATGAGTATTTATATCTGATCATACTTTGTTTTGGAAAAAAATTCCACATCACTGAAGATGTCAATTTAAACAAGATAAAATAATCAGACTTCATAGCTATTAAAAGTTCTTATCAAAATAGATTCGGCAGAAATAATTACCAAAACACTTAATGTATTTTTCGTGAATCAGTTGAAACTAAATACCTCTGTGTATGTATGTATATGTGTGTGTGTGTGTGTGTGTGTGTGTGTATGTGTGTGTGTGCGTGTGTGTTTGTGCATGTGTATGTGTATGTATGTATACATATAAGTGTGTATGCATAACTATATCTATATGTGTGTGCATACAATATATATATATATATATATGTATGTAGATATATTCATATACATATACATATACGTGCATATACATATGTACGTATATGCGTTTGCGTGCGTGCGTACGTGTGTGTGTGTGTGCGTGTGTGTGTGTGTATTTATGTGTGTGTGTGCGTGTGTAATCGTGAATAACAGCTTATTCGTGAATTCGATTTGTTTTAGGTGTTGAGGTTAAAAGAGCTGGGTTAATTGAAAATATGTGAAAAAGAATTACAATATTCTTTAATTTTCATAGTTAATTGATCACTAGTTTACGATAGTTCAGGTTTTATATCAATCAATGAGAGAATATTTTCAGCAGCCAACCTAAATGGAACAGCTGGAATACACCCAGATACTAAATAAGTCTCACTAGGAATATACCTCCGAGCAATTGAATAGAATTGCCGTTATGTAGAAGCATTTTAGCATAAGTTTATTCTCTCATCATTTGGCAGGACATTTTAATATAAAACAAGATGTATATATATATATGTGTGTGTATATAACAATATATGTATATGTGTGTGTGTGTGTTTGTATGTATATATATATATATATATATATATATATATATATATATATATATATATATATATATATATATATATATATATATATATATATATATATATATATATACATGTGTATGCGCGTGCTACAGCATAGCTGCAGTCAAACGACTTAAGTAAAAGAAATAAGAGGAAATATACATACATACATACATACATACATACATACATACATACATACATACATACATATATGTACACAGACAATAGGTGAGAGCGAGATATACCCAGTATAGAAAACACGCAGTATTACTCAAATAAGTTTGAACTAATATTTGTCTATGTTCGGTACTTCATGTCCTGACAGACGGTCTAAGCGGCGGAGAATATCTTAATTCGTGTAATTACATATATACATATATGACAAACGCAAGACTACAAGATGCGTTATTGTCACATATCAATGATAATCATCTACCGATTATCAGATTGTCATTTAGTGTATGCAATATACTATTTATATAACAACGGTCAAGTGCACGCCTGGTTTTACTATTTAAAGTAAAACAATTCTTTTCTAATATCTATTGCTGTCCCTTTATTTACAAAACTAGAACTTTTATCATAGACGATTGTTTGCACTTACCCTCTTTGAGTACATCAACAGAAAATATTACAGGATTTTGTTAAAACGAAAAATATCTACATATGAATGGAATAATAAATTACTTACAGAAGATGTTTGTTGTTTTTTTTTTTTTTTGTGAATATCAACAAATATCTTTGCAAATTGAAATATCTAGTATTTGCTTAAGCAGAAAAAATGTTATCTAATTTTTCAAAAGGTATTAAAGATTCATATCTTTCACTGTTTCGGTGATTCCAAATGTTGCTTCACACATACACACACATAGCCGTATATATACATACATACATAATATATATATAATATATATATGCCTACTTACATACATATATATATATACATGTTTATATATATATATATATATATATACACGCACATATGTGTATATGTTCTTGAGAACCACAAACAGGCATTTAATTTTATTTATCTTTCAGAATCTACTATTTTATAAAGAAAAATAAATATTCCGATATGTCATGTGGAGCTTTTGTAAGTCAAAATCAGTGAAAGTAAAATATTAAAATATTTATATAACTCTCTGATCCAAGACGAAAATATTGGTAAAATTTCGAAATTTTAAGTTTTCAGATCAGATAAGCGCATGTGTGGCTGTGTGGTTAAAAGTTTACTTCCCAACCATATGGATCCCGGTTTAATCCCATCACATGACAACTTGGAATAAATGTTTTCTGCTGTAGTTTCGGATAGATTAATGTCTTGTGAATGGATTTGGGAACACGTCGTATACGTGTGCGTGTGTGCCTATGTGTGTTTGTGTGCGTATCTGTGTGTGTTTTACTTCCACGTAACTTAGCGGTATGGCAAAAGTGACCGATAGAATAAATACCAAACTTTAAAATGTAAGTACTGGAGTCGATTCGTTCGACTAAGATTCTTACCTAACTGAAATGAATAATCGATAAAAGATAAGAGATTTGGTTTTACTAAAACTTTGTTATAATTTTAAGTTTGATGTTGTTGGGGATAGTCATTATGCCCAGAAAAAAAATACACACTGATTTACTCTTTAATATCAATTCACGAGTTACGGGCTCTAACCGGCAGGACCGTTACCGTGCCGGAGGAAATGCTTAGCGGCAATTCTTCCGGTTTTTCACGTTCTAATTTCAAATCCTGCGAAAGTCGGCTTTGCCTTTCATCCTTACGCAGTTGATAAATTAAGAGCCACTTCAAAATTACTGACCTGATTCCAAAACTTAGACAGAATTATTAGTCTCTAATTAATAACATAACTAATTGGCTAATCGAGTATTTGAATTATTGTTAACACAAAAGACTAATCAGGTATGTTAGTAAGATTCCTTTCGTCACCACCCCTGGCCTCATCAATGACACATGTGTCTACCATTTCCTTCGGGTGAAGGAGATCATACTAAAGGTGGATCTCATTCGCTCAACTGTGTGGGTAACAGATGATGCAAATAGTGAAGCACTTTGTTAAATACATTAGCGAATCTAACTTCGTATCTTGCTGTGTTAAGTCCATATCCGATTTGATTAAAGTAGCATCACATATAACATGGTTCTCAGCTCGACTGACGACAGAATGGCAATTATATTACTATTTAATTAGAGCATAGACTAGTTTTGGGGAGATGTTTCGAAAATATGGGAATTAAAGTGGACACACGAATAATATTCTGCAAAATCTAACGACATTCTAGGAGAGTACAAGACTTTAAACATTCTGAATATAAACAGAATATTCTGCTATAGAATATCCATTGTGTCCAGTATGGAATAGATCTTTGCATCTATGATTTCTGGACACCATTTGCAGTCTTTAATAATCTTCACCTGTTGGCTGGTATTGTTCCGCTTGATATCAGAAGGGACCTTTCGGTTGAAGCTGGAATACAAAAATAATCGAGTCATCTTATCATAATATCTACAATCCACGTGAAAGAAAACGTAAGAAAATACTTCGGCAATATCTGATACCGTGATAAAATTATCAGAAAAGTTATTAATGTGCTCAAAATATCACATACAATTAATGAAAATTATTTTTATCGTCTGCGTGTTGCATTTAACATAACCAGAAAGACCAAAGTGAAATGGGACATAGTTTGGCATTACCGTTCTGAGATTATGGAACAATCGAAGCCATTATTCGTCTGCTAGTTTACCCATTATTGGATTTCTCTTGTTTGGATGATCTGAGAAATAATACGACCATTGCACATGATTGAGTAAAAGTGTAGAAAGAGTTGATATAGAGTCGAAATAATAATAATAATAATAATAATAATAATAATAATAATAATAATAATAATAATAATAATAATAATAATAATAATAATAATAATCACATTCCCCATAAAATTGGACTTATGCCAGATCAAAGAAATTTTTATCATTTAATAAGCTAAAATGCCAAATAAAACATAAAATTTTGAGAAACGGTGCCATGCTTTCATTGCTGTAGAAAAAATTCTTTGGTGCTCTATTTCAGAAATAGAAAAAGTGACTAGGGTTTTTCTCTTTTTTTATATTTTTGCTATTGATTACTTTACTTTTCTATTTCTTTCTTTAAATGTTTACTTCCTTCCTTTCAGATTGGTTGATTTCTTTCACTGGTAGACTCTCAATTGGAATTAATAAATTGACTGCTATTGAGTTACCTAAATCTTATCTGGCAATTAACCTGGAATATTTTACGTTTCTGCAGACTTCTAATAAAATTTACAAACTTTTTCTTTTCTTATTCATCATTTTTGTTTTCGTTCTTCTAACTGAATTTGAATTTCTGCGTGTTTTTACCCTCAAACATTATAATTTATTGCTACATTTCAACATATTTTTAGAGGAATTTTATCTAATCTAAAATTCCTGTAATTAGCAACGCTGTTTTTTAGCCTAGATTTTAGCTAGCATCGGTTTCCTGACACGGTTCTTAAATCAATATTCAGTGAGTAAAACAGAGAAACGGATAGTTCTCAAGCGCTGTTGCCAGAACTCTGTCTTAACGAAAGAATTTTAAAACATAAAATACATATTTGTATACAATGATTTAAGATTCTTCATTTTTATTTAAATTTGACAGAATTTAAATAAAAATTAAGACAATTAGTTTTGTAGTTTGATGTTAGCTTTCAAATGTTAAATACTACGTGAAATTCTAGTATAATTTGTATCCTTTTATAAATATATTCACAAGAATTTGAGAAAACTCGTGGTAATTTTTATCAACAAAGGTGGAAAGAATATTCGGATATGTTACTATATGAGGAGGAAAACTATGTAAAATTTCACGAAAATTTTCGTACTAATTACGGTTTACTATGAATACACGTTTTTGAAAAGCTTTCACGTATTTATGAATTACCTGTCTGTTCCAGGTAAGAAGGTAACAGACTGAACACAAGGTCGTTGTTTTCTTCTCCTTCACATAACATATAACTGACTGAATACGACTACTTAGATGTCAAGAGGTTCCGATCTTCTTTTATGGTCGAGTGTTTAATAATAATAAGTAAGAATACAACTGTGCAACGCAATTATCTTCTGAAATGAAATTGCATTGACCAGGAGATGAAATTAGGATTTACTATGATTTTAACTAATCAGATGATTTATTTTTCTAGTTTTAGAGTCAGGAAAAAGAAAACATTATTTTGTGAATTTTAGATCTTAAGAAGACATTGCTATTTTCGAGTAGCAGTCAAGATTGATATATATGCGCCTTAATATTAGTAATATATATATATATATATATATATATATATATATATATATATATATATATATATATATATATATATATAATACTAATATTAAGGCGCATATATATATATAGGGAGAATTCACGAAAAAACAACAGACGAAGATAGGTGGTGTAAACAACAAATGGATGTATTAGTATGTATTAGTATATATATATAAATCCACTTGGATAAGTCCGGTGGTCGATTTCTTTAACTAAAAATTGTTCAAGGCGGTGCTCCAGCATGGCAGCAGTCAAATGACTGAAACAAGTCAAAGAATAAAAATCAGACTATACGGATCAGTGAATAAACGAAAGAAAATATTATAAGCCCACTAAGCAATAGCATATTTCGCTGGACTCAAATGAAATTAATAACTATTTGACTCAGTTTTACATCACTTAAGGTCTCGTGCATCAGATGTTTGAAGAGAGAGTAAAGAGTATCTATATTTCAAATGCGCTTTACTTTATCTCTGAACATAAAATATATCAGATAGAGAGGGAGAGAGAGAGATGGGGGTTTAAGTCAACAAAAATTCTGTTCACAAATGCATTGGTTAACCGCAACTTATGGTTAAACACTTGCAGTTAATCGAACCAGAGATTTCGTGGCCTCGCACAGAATCGAACCTTATTTTCCGTGACCGGAAAGAAGAACTAAATTAAAAAAACTAAATTAAGCACACAACTGCGTCTGCACTCCTAAATTAATAGCAAGTTTTTATCATAAGATCTTGCTGCATATTGTTAATTGTGTATATAATATGTATTTGCTTATTTGTTTTTCTGTATGTATATATGTAAATATATATATACATATGTATATATATATATATATATATATATATATATATATATATATATATATATATATATATATGTATGTATGTATATATGTATGTATGTATATCTATCTATCTATATATATATATATATATATATAGAGAGAGAGAGAGAGAGAGACGGACAGACTGACAGACAGATCGAGGGACGGTGGGAGGGAGAGGGACAAGGAAGTAAATAAATAGATAGATAAATACATACATATATATACATACACACACACTATATATATATACATATATATACATGTATTCTCAAATGCTTCAGTTAAATTCATTCTGTTAATGTGGAAATCAATAGTACATCAGACAGTTGTAATCAGTAAAAGAGAAATTTTTTAAAAGTATGTCCAAATTTTGGAAAATTTTTGAAAGATAAATAATTATAAAAGATAATACGTTGGGATTCAGTGCAGTGTGTTACAGTTTCCCAAACAGCAGACACATTTATCAAAATATCTTAAATGATTGTCTTAAAATATTCAATAGATTTTAATTTATTTGTTGCACAAAAGCAATCTTGAGAAATATAAATGTAAAGTTAATTCTGAAAGAGGGGAGATGGAGAGGGAGTAACAGAGTAACGGAAAGAAAAAAGAAATAGAGCAATTATAAAAAAATAAAGTTTAAAAAACTAAATCTTTCATCTTATTGTTCCAAAGCCGAAAAGAAAATTAAAGGAAGCTACAGCGGCTTTTGAGATATAAAACACTGGCAAATGAAGCAATTTAGTGAAACATCAAGAACAAGATTTAAACTTTGTTTTGTGGTAAGATTGTCACAATTTCTGCCGTACAGACCTCTAAATATTGTTTTGGCAGCTAATCTCTCAAATGTACATAAAAGTCTTGTAAAATTGACTGAAGCAAACAGACACGCCAAAAACAAAACTACGAAAAAAAAGACAAACTGACAATCTTTCTGGTTTATCAATGTTTAAACTACGAAGGCGAAATTTTATTGTATTCAATCCATTTACTGAAGAGATAATTCTTTTGGATGCTTGTGCTAAATTTCACATTCAATATTTAGAAAAACAAAGGCGACGATCTGGTAGAATCGTTACCGCACCAGACGAAATGCTTAGCGACATTTCTTCCGACTTTACGTTCTGAGTTCAAATGCCACCGGCGTTGACTTTGCCTTTCCTCCTGTAGGGGTCGATAAAATGAGTACCAGCTGAGTACAGGGGTTGATGTAATTGACTTATTCTCTCCTCAGAAATCTCTGGCCTGATGCCAAAATTTGAAACCAGTATCTAGGAACAAAGATGAAATAGTGACTTGGTAGAAATGTTAATTCACTAGGTTCAATTACCAACAATTATTAAGCTATATATATATATATATATATATATATATATATATATATATATATATATATATATATATATATATATATATCAGGTCATTAAGAATGAAATGTCCGATTTTCGTATGTCGGATAAATAAATCTTAATATGAGTATAGTTCTGTAAGTGTTGTTAATTAAAATAGTGTCTGTAATCGAGGCACAATAGCAATATTTTTAACGCTTAGAAATTTTAAAATATTTTAAATTCAAAACTTATACTTTCAACATATTTTTATCAATAAAGCTGACGGAATTGGAACAGTTATACTAACCACACCATTCGAAATGCAGTTCACGGTGTCTGATTATATTGTGAGTCTTCTCTCGTAAATCAGTTTTTCTGAACCCTTCGAGTGATCCAAAATTCGTTTTGCTTATGAATATGAGTTCCGTCGTGGCACCAATGCTTCCCAGACAACTCGAAATATCAATGACGTGTTTGGTGAAGATGTGGTAAATGAGCGCATTGTACGTAGATGGTTTGAGATGTTCCGGTCTGGTGACTTTACTCTCGAAAATCAGCCCCGTGGTAGACCTGAGACCAAGGTGGATAATGATGAACTGGAAACTGTAGTGGAAGCAGATACATCTCAAACTACGCGTGCGTTAGCAGCAAGGCTTGATGTTTCGATTCCATCTGTATTGGATCATCTGAAAGAAATCGGCAAGGTGGATAAGTGGGTACCACACGAACTGAACGAGCATTAAATGATACGTCATCTTGAAACTTGCTTTTCTTTGCTGTCACAGTATAAAAGCGAACCATATTTGCATCGTATTGTTACGTGTGATGAAAAATGGATTCTTTTCAACGGTAGCAAGTGTTCCGCACGATGGTTAGATAGATATGAAAAGCCAAATCACAATCCAAAAAAGAATATTCACTGAAAAAAGTTAATGCAATTAAATCTATTTATCCACATTAGCGTGTCGGATAAATAAATCTTAATATGAGTATAGTTCTGTAAGTGCTGTTAATTAAAATAGTGTCTGTAATCTAGGCACAATAGCAATATTTTTAACGCTTAGAAATTTTAAAATATTTTAAATTCAAAACTTATATTTTCAACATATTTTTATCAATAAAGCTGACGGAATTGGAACAGTTATACTAACCACACCATTCCTAAAAGAACGACTCAATGACGGTACCACCTAATGGTCGCTTGACATGCTAGAAATAAAAGCTAAAAATCCATGACATCACACTCAACTGCCAAAATGAAAAGCAAACGATATATTGAATAATATTGTTCTAACTATATCTGAAAATAATTTGGGCAATCCCGACTGACGTTTCTTGGAAAGCGGATCTGTGGGATAGAGACTGGCATAGGTTAGGAAAAGTCAACTTCTAGAAGGATTTTAACTCACAATATACAAGTATGAAACGAAAAGATACCATTTTAGTGTCATACTCATCAATATCTTGCAAATAATACTACTTGTCTATTATTATAAGATTTTATAACTGGCTGTGAAAGCATATCTCAAACTTATGTTTCAACAACTCTAAACAGAAAAATAGAAGAAGGTAATAATGCATGATGCGCACGCAGAACAATGAGAATCCAAATGATAGTGTAACTATTTATTCTTAATGCTTTCTGTCTGATCCGAACGGGAATATGCTAATCGCTGTTGCTTTTCGTCATTGGAGAACAGCTCTTGTTTTCAGACAATGTGTATTCATAACACACGTGAATCACTGGTGTAAGTGGACTTTGAGATACGTTAGTGTTTTAAGTGGTCAGCTATTCGCGTTCGAATCTGCCAGAACGTATTGAGAAAAAATATGAAAAAAAAAATAAGAGGAATATTTTAAGATAAAAAAAATCAATTAAATTAAACATAAAAAAAGAACAAATAACTATTTTAAATGGGCTACAACATAAAATATTTGTTAAACTACGTAGTTTTTTTATTTCATACATTGATTGATTTCTTAGGGTTGCAAAAGATGGAGACAAACGCTTAAAGCAATTTCGCCATAAAATCTACAAAAGAAAAAAAAAGATACAAGCATCAAAGACATTTGACAAAAGTTTTCCTGATAGCACTATGTTATATTAGAGCGTCAGTACAGGAATATAGAAAAAGAACCAACAAACAAAACGTACGAAAGCAACGTACAATAAAAAGTCCCCTCGCTTTTCTTTCCTGTATTTGTTGGGTTTTTTTTTTTCGTGTTGCTGGAATATATTCAATGCTTGGTTATTTAGTATTAGCTACAATCTTCGAAAGATTGTGAAAATGTGACCATGAGTGTTAATAACTCATCAATCAAAAGACAGAATTATTGTTTCTTGGAGAAAAGAAACATTAAATTCTTCGTATCATTATTGTTTTGTCTTTGTTTTTATAGGGACAGAAAGGAAATGTGTATATTTTGTTGTGTTTTGTTTTGTTTTTAGAGGGGAGTGCTTTTTTGTGATGGTTCGTTTATTTTCTTTTATGTAGAGGGAGAGTTGTTTTCTCTCTTTTTTTTTTTTTGGCAAAGTTTTTCACTATTTTGTGGAGATTTTTTTTTAGAACATGCATGTGTGTGTGCATGTGTGTATATGTGTGTGTCCCTTTCTTTTACAATTTCCCACATCGCAATTCGGTGACTATCTTACATACATGAGTGTTAAAGAGAAGAAAACAGTGAAAATATTTTTTAAAATACATGAAAAAATGAGCGTTCGAGTAAAGATAACAGAAAACAATAATAAAGAAAACCAATAATAATAACAATAATAATAATAATAATAATAATAATAATAATAATAATAATAATAATAATAATAATAATAGCGTGAAGAAGGATGCTCTGGTGTTGTCTTTTATAAATGGCTAGCAATGATGTTGCATTGAAGACATGATAAGAAGAATGGCTAGAATGGAACTGCTCATTTCTATTGATTGATGTACAATGGTGAAGTGGAAATGGCTTCATCTACGAGGTCCTTACACACACACAAACACACACACACACACACACATACACACGCGCCACATTCATACGTGCACTCGCAGAGACACATGTGAGAAACATACCCATGCATTTAGACTAACGTTTACATACATGTACGCAAAGACAAAGCTAACAGATACAGAGTCAGACATATGTACAGAATTCAACGGATACACACGTCTACTGATATGACCCCAAAGTATGACACGCGCTCACACGAACACACATGTGGACACACAAACACACACACTCGCACACACGCACACACACACACACACACAAACACGCCCACACATGGAGTAAAATGCGCACAATTATACACACAAGTACAAAAACATCTGCAAGTTTAGATATATAAATCACAAAGTATGACATACACATATACAGACTCTCAAATACGTACATAATTCAATACACATAATAAGATGCACACGTACATACGCATGCGTATATAATCACTTTTATACAGGCACGTACAGTGTCTCTGATTTACACTACAGACTCATATATAAATGTGTGTGTTAGTGTGTGTTCGCGTATGTGTGTGTAATGCAATGCATATTGTCGCGATACAGAAACGCATACATATACCATAGGAACACATCTACATAAATATATATACATACATACACATATATATATATATATATATATATATATATATATATATATATATATATATATATATATACATATATATATATATATATATATATATATATATATATATATATATATATATATATATATATATATATATATATATATATATACATATATATATACACAAATACACATTAAAAGCACACATATATATATAAACACATTATACATAAGCTAAGCTAAGCTACACATATACATGTTCACAGATATATCCACCATTCAGAACAGATAGCATCGTGTTATCTACCGTCCAATAAAGCATCCTCTACCTTACTAGAAATAACAACCAAATTCTTTCTACAATCAAGTAAATTTAGGATACAAAGAAACCGGTAGAACTAGTACTATGCTTTAAAAAAGCATGTCCTGGGGTCGAATTTTGCGACTAAATCCCTTCAAGGTGGTGCTCCAGCATGGCTGCAGTCAAAAGACTGAAACAAGATAAAAGGATACCAAAAGTTTATGTTACAAGATAGAAGTTACAAGAACGTATGACTGCATATTGGGGGGTATAGCGTGGCGGAAGTAGAATTCGGCTTAAAGGCTTCTAACATTTTAATGGTTGCTTTCTCTCCCTGTACTTTTGATTCGCCATTTTACTTCCAATGTCTCAGTGAAGGTGTTTTAATAAATTTCTCTTAAGAGTATTACATAAATCAGCAACTGAATGTCTATAACATAGTTCTCTTTCTTGAATCAATCCAGAAGCTAAATAGGAAGTTTTAAACTATCATTTGAACGATTTAACTTTAAATGTTTCAATCCAACCCTGGCCTTGCGTTTCAATATAGAATTTAACAAACAAATGCATAATATTTCTAATGAAACTATCAAGTTTTTATTAATAATTAATTGCTGAAACCATTTAATATTTCGTGAATAATATTTTACTTGATGCTTCAAATTCTAATTAATTCCACAGTAGTGCAAATATGAAATAATACACCATATTCCGGTCTGCAATTTATCGCCAGTTTCTTATTCTCTACATCGGCATTATTTCAAATACTTTCACATAGAAATTGCATAGTTCCAAGGTTTCCTCTTCTTCAAAATTCCAATATGGCAGCGAACGTTCAAGCAAACTACTGACATTACTCACACATTTAACATTAAGGAATTGTATGGCTATTAACATAATTCTGCCTTACTCTAACACGGTCAAAAGTGTTAAGGATATCGACACAACCGATCCCTTTATTGTCTTTCTTTCATCTATCTATCAATCAATATATATATATGTATAGCTACACAGGCTGTAAGAAGCTTGCTCACAAAACACATGGTCCTGGGTTCAGTCCCACTGCGTGGCATCTTGTCCAAACATCTTCTACTATAGCTTCATACCCACCAAAGACTTGTAAGTTGTTTGGTAGACGAAAATTAAAAGAATCTAGTCATATGTAAATGTGCGCGCACCTGGGTGTGTGTCTTTGTGTCTGTATTTGTCCCCCACCACCGCTTGACAACCAATGTTGGTGTGTTTACATCCCTGTAACTTAACAGTTCGTAAAAGTGACCGATAGCGAAAGAACCAAATTTTAAAATAAAAAGTACTGAAGTTGACTCAATCGACAAAAAATCTTCCAATGTGGTGCCCCAGCGTGGCCGCAGTCTAATGACTGAAATGTTGTTGTTGGCACTCCGTCGCTTACGACGTCGAGGGTTCCAGTTGATCCGATCAACGGAACAGCCTGCTCGTGAAATTAACGTGCAAGTGGCTGAGCACTCCACAGACACGTGTACCCTAAACGTAGTTCTCGGAGATGTTCAGCGTGACACAGCGTGACAAGGCTGACCATTTGAATTACAGGCACAACAGAAACAGGAAGTAAGAGTGAGAGAAAGTTGTGGTGGAAGAGTACAGCAGGGTTCGCCACCATCCCCTGCTGGAGCCTCGTGGAGCTTTAGGTGTTTTCGCTCAATAAACACTCACAACGCCCGGTCTGGGAATCGAAACCGCGATCCTATGACCGCGAGTCCGCAGCTCTAACCACTGGGCCATTGCGCCTCCACAATGACTGAAATAAGTAAAAGACAAAAGACACACACACACACATATATACATATATATACCCTCCAATTTTCATTCTACTTTTCTCATCCTGTCTACTCTATGACTCCTTATGTACAGAAATACAGAATAGGTAACTGTTCTGTTTATTTAGCTCAATAAATTTCTATTGGGATGTCATGAATGGAAGGTGTTTACCTTTGATCAACTATGGTACGTTGTTACTGCTACAGTTTCTCCTACTGCTGCTACTACTACTACTGCTATTGTCGCTGCTTTTGTTGCCGCTATTGTTCTTGATGTTGATGCTACTATAACAGTGCAATAGAACTCTTCACCCATGGAGCAAGGTCTCTGAATTTGTACGTGCGGTATATATGTGTTTATGTAGCTATCTATTGCGTATGACTGTATATGTACCTATTTGAACTTATGCATCTACTTGCACTCATATATATGTGTGTGTCGTTTGTGTGTGTATATGCATTTGTGTGTATTTGTGTGTGTATATATATATATATATATATATATGTGTGTGTGTGTGTGTGTGTGTGTGTGTGTGTGTGTGTGTGTGTGTGTGTGTGTATGTATATACACACACACACATATATATATAATATTATAGATAGATAGATAGATAGATAGATAGATAGATAGATAGATAGATAGATAGATAGGTAAATAGATATACATATATATATATATATACATGCATATATACATATATATGTGTATGTATGTATATATATGTGGTGCAAGACAGAGGTCAGTCCTTTTATGTTTGTTGCTACAGTTAAATACATCGAAATATCTAGATGAGATGAGCAAACACATCACTTCTATAAAACCAAGACGAAGAAGCAAGCCGTATTGAATCAACGGTGATGATCTGGCAGTCCTCGCTGAATCTGACAAATTATATTTTAGTTGGGCGATACTCTAAATTACAAATGGATAGAAGTACAAAATGCACTTGTGTGAATCATCTCCAGTCTTATTACTTTACAAGTAACTGGTCAGGCGATAACAATGGTAGTACATTTCATTCTCTTATTTATCTAGGGATCTCATTGCTTTCAGTCATTGGACTGTTGCCACAACGAGATGTGGCCATCTTGGATTTTAGTAGTTCTGTTTACTTCAGTACTAATTTTAAATTAGTTTTATTTCATCGGTCTCTGTTGAATAATTATGTTATGTGTTTGAAATAAAAGCACATCTTTCGATAGCAATTTATACTAATGAACATTCATAAAGTCATGTCCAATTACATAATCACAAACATACTCAAGCACATACACACAGGCACACACAGGTACACACACATACATACATGCACGGACACGTGCACACACACACACACACACACACACGTATGTATGTATGTATTTATGCATGTATGTATTGAAGTCAAACGTTTATTTCTATATACTACAAATGAACGTGAAATAATTGTTTTGGAGTGGTGGATCTCGAAGCAAATACTTCTATAAAATAGTTTCTTATGCTTCGATATCCCCCATTCTAAGAAAAGAATTATTTCACGTTCGCTCGAAGTTTATAAAAAAATGTTATTAGTCATCAACATGCGATTCTCGCTAATAAGAATAAAGCTCCTAAAATTGATACAGAAATTCGAAGGATTGCTTTGGTCCAACGGTAGAACGCTCGCCATACAGAAAATATGCGTTCGATCTTTTCAGTATATCCAAAGAGATTTTTAAAGCCATATTTTCCCATTATTATTTATAGTTTTATCCACTTTAAAATACACTGACCCCCCCCCCCCGCCAAAAAAGACTATGCCGATTAAGACTAAGACACGCAGCATTTTAATCATTTACATTCATACTCAGACTAGCAATTGAAAGATGAGAAGGTCGACAATCTATATAAAATAAGCCAAGAAATAACGTGCCAACATACTTGCTTGACACGAGTCCTTCATATGAAGATTTCTCCTGCTGTTCGCTCGCCCCGTATTACCATTCAACTTTCCAGCAATATTTTATTTAAAACCATATTATTCATGTATCACAAGCGTGGCTGAGTAGTAAGAAGTTTGCTTCCTCGTGGGGTTCAGTCCCACGGCATGACACCTTTGGAAAGTACCTTCTACTCTAGTGCTGGGCCGATTACAGCCTTGTGAGTGGGTTTGCTTGATGGAAACTGAAACAACTCTTTCATGTGTGTGTATGTGTGCGTGTCTGTCTGTATCTAAATGTGTATGTCTTTGTGCCTCTGTTTGTCCCTCACCATCGCTTGACAATTGGTGTTGGTGTGTTTACGACCCCGTAATTTAGTGGTTCGCCAAAAAGCGATCGATAAAATATGTACCATGTTTCAAATACAAATAACGACTGGCTTCGATTCATTCAACTAAAATTCTTCAAAGTAGTGCCCCAGCATGGTCGCAATCTGATGTCCGAAGCAAGTAAAAGGTAAAAGGATGAAAGAGTATCGTTGTTGGCTGAGGACGGTAAGGTGCGATTTTAAAGACGTTTTCCTGCTTTTTCTTAAGGGTAGTATTTGATCCATTGCTAATATCTTTGTTTTCTTTTTCCTTTGCATTTTCTCTTTGTTTTTGGTTTTAGCTTTTCACCTGCGAGAAGTTGGCTGTTATTTCATCAAGCCAAGCGATTGTTTGGTGACACCTTCAGTACAGATGATAGGATGATAGTCAACTAGTTTATTCTGTTTTTCTCTTTTCTTAAGGTCAAGTCTTCTTGAAAGTAATGAGAAAGCAGCAAAAATCCATTTTTGTACAGTATCTCTTAGTAGAGACTTCACTTGCCTCGGAGAGGCTATACTTAGATCAGGGATATATATATATATCTATCTATCTATCTATCCGTATATCTATCTGTCTATCTTTATCTTCATCTCTCTTTACATATATATATATATATATATATATATATATATACCTATCTACCTACCTATCTATCTATCTGTCTACCTATCTCTCAGTCTTCTTACACCTACATATAATGACTGTCAGGCGACTATACGTTATCCCATAATTTCAATTGCAGCTTCAACTATGTTTACCGTATCCTTCTGAGCTTTACAAAATAAGAAACAGTACAAGCGGGTGAAATTCTACTAATTACGTGCTCCTTTGTTGTCTGTCTAATGCAAATAAATTACTCTTTCAGACCATTCCATAGACTATTTGGTATTTGCATATTTGCTCTATCAATATTCCATATCACTTAATGTTTATATGTCATATTTGCTTTTAATCATATCCTAGAATATTACCTGTTTCGATTCCTGCATATCAACGCATTGTGTCGTATTCATGTATGTGGATGCGTATGTAAATATATATGTGTGTGTTTGGTTGTGTGTATGCATATATCATCTATATATACATACATCTACCATATATATATATATATATATACACACATGTCATCGATATATATATATATATATATATATATATATATATATATATATATATATATATATATATATATATATATATATATACATATATATACATATATTTATATATATATACATATATATAAATATATATATATATATAATCTATATTTGTGTGTGTCTGCGTGCATATATGTATCTATATGCATTTATTACACACACATACACACACACGGCCATACATGCATACATACATACATACATACATACGTACATACACACATGCACATACACACACCCACACATATATATATATATATATACACATGGCGGCTGTCTATTCTTGACTGAGCAAGACCATCACTGACTATTTGCATATATATATATATATATATATATATATATATATATATATATATATATATATATATATACATACATACATACATATGTGTGTGTGTGTGTGTGTGTGTGTGTGTGTGTGCATATACACAGAGAGAGAGGGAAAGAAAGAAAGGGAAAGACTGAGACAGAAGGTGAGATGTGGAGAGAGGGAGAAGTATTACAAACATGCCTTGAAATATTTGCTGTAGCATGGCTTCATATCAGCTGAAGTAATGCGAGGTATTTGTTTAGGTTTTCTTTCTTGTGTATCCATTATTTTGTATCAATGTAATATGGTAATATGGGAACTTGGAATATTTGTGTTATCTCGTATGTAGTGACATTGGCACAGACATTCGATTGCTGAACACAAAAAAACATACTGTTTTATGATATTCACTTTCCATCCTTTATATTCTATTGAGTTGATTTTGTTTGCAGTCCTAGGAAGAGATCAAGGAGGAATAAAATAAGCATCTGTTATATACTACTGACATAAATAACGACAGTAACTTCTAAATGGGTGCTTCATAAAGTTTAATGCTGGTGTTTAAGTTTTGTCTCACTAAGCATGACGAGAGATAAATCTTGTCACCGGATAGAATATTTTCCCTTAGTTTGTGATTTGCGATGAGTTACTACCAATTCTGATTTAAATGCTCAGCTGGGAGAGAAAATATATTTCTTCCCTATAATTTGAAAGACCTATCTTGAAACGTTATCATCCTCCTCTTCCTACGATATGCAAACTTACCCAAACTTACAAACACCGATCTATAACTTTTTCCAACTCAGAGCAACACCAGTTTCTCGGGCCTTTCCACCCCCACCCACCACCCACACACACACTTTTTAAAGTATTTGTTTGTTTGAGTTATTCTTTTATTATTTTACTGGTTGGTATCAATCACTGGACTTCAACCATTCAGTGAAATGCCCTTAAGAGTTTTAACGCCGATCAAATGGCCCTCGGTATATGTTTTAAAGTCTGGTACTTATTCAGTCGGTCTCTTTTCACCGAAACGGTAACATAAACAATCCGAAACACGCAGCCGAGCGTTGATGCACACACACAAATACATGCATTCTTATTATACATGCATATATACATGCATATGTGTGCGTGAAAGAAAGAAATGGAAAATCAGTTACATACGACGTACGTTTCCAAAGAGGAAAGAATTCCATATCATGAATTATTAAAATAACTCCATAGTTAATGATGAAGTCCGCCTCTTCCTCTGGTAGAGACTGGCAGGTATCCAGCCTACTGTTGCAAATATTATCCAAGTATTACAAGCTCTGTATATACTAGATGCTAACTAGCTGTTGACCGCGGTCAGTCAAATTTTATTATATATATATATATATATAGTTTTAGAGAAAAGAACCAAGGTTCATGAACTCGTCGATGAAAATCCACAGTCACATACTTAATTGAGTTTTTACCTGTAAATTTGGATTTTTATCCCTAATATTATTATATATATATATATATATACATAATATACATATATATATATATATATATATGTATGTGTGTGTGTGTGTGTGTGTGTGTGTGTGTGTGTGTGTGTGTGTGTGTGTGTGTGTGTATATATGCGTCTGTATGTGTGTGTGTGTGTTTGTGTGTGAGTGTGCGCGCTTTGGCTTATATCTGACAGTAGTCTTGTCAGATATTTGGGAATTATAGAGACAGAAGAGACATCTATTGTTGCTGAGTCTGCATTACTGTAGTTAAAAGGAAGGAAGTGGCCAATGTGTAATCTATATTTTGACTACAAAACCAGTTGTATTACATTGTTGAAAAATAATTGCACTTTATATCTTCTAGATTTTGGTCTGTTTTTATGACAGAGTATCCATTACAAAATATTATGGTTTAACAAAAGAGTGTATCTACCACATAGCAGTGTACTCATAGCAAAGTTGATTTATCTATAACAAATAGTCATTCTGTCCATCGAAAGAAATACTGCAATATTTCGTTTTTGAAACAGTTAATCTCGAAACAGATAACGCTATAAATAATAGAGAATATTGTATCTGAATCCTTTAGATAGAAAAAGTTGGAAGCTGTCCTTGGGACTTGAACCGCGACTCCTATACCTCTTCCGAAAACAGAATTGTTTCACGTTTTAAAGTACCTCTCTCAAGAACACAACACACAGGCCGTTCCAGGAATCGAACTCACTCTTTCATGATTGTCAGTCCGACGGTGTAATCACTGAGCCAGGTGATTTATATATATACGGAACAGCCTGCTCGTGAAATTAACATGCAAGTGGCTGAGCACTCCACAGGCACGTGTACCCTTAACGTACTTCTCGGGAATATTCAGCGTGACACAGTGTGACAAGGCTGGCCCTTTGAAATACAGGTACAACAGAAACAGGAAGAAAGAGTGAGAGAATGTTGAGGTGGAAGAATACAGCAGGGTTCGCCACCATCCCCTGCCGGAGCCCCGTAGAGCTTTAGGTGTTTTCGCTCAATAAACATTCACAAGGCCAAGTCTGGGAATCGAAACTGCGATCCTATGACCGGGAGTCCGCTGCCCTAACCACTAGGCCATTGCGCCTGTACACTTTAAAATATACTGTAATATTTTGAGATGAGAAGAATTCACATATTTCTCTGCACACCAGATCTTGTTAGTCGACAGCAATTATTCAAGATATTTGTGAGAAAGTTCTGTTCATAGACTGGAATGAAGCACAACTGTTACATCTTATGTGAATTTGAATAATTTCTTTCTGAATATTCATTTTTACATTTATACCTCAATAGTCTATATTTCTGAGAAGCACTTGAATATGTGTCTCTCTATGTATATATGTGTCTCTGTACATATGTTTCTACATATGTGCATGCATGTGTATGTATGTGTGTGTTCGTCCGGGGGTGGTGTCTATAGACGTGATATGTTTGTGTGTACACGTCTGCGTCTATATATTCTTTTAGATATGAGAATATTTTTGTATATGCATATTATATCTGTGTTTGTATATCAGTGTGTATGTGTGCACATATGTGCACGTGTGTAGCTGTGTGCGTATATATGTATGCATGTGTGTGTGTGTGTGTGAGAGAGAGAGAGAGAGAGAGAGAGAGAGAGAGAGAGCAATTTTGCGTGTATGTGTGTGTACATGTGTCCGCTTACATATTCATATACATACGAGAACATTTCTGTATATGTATCATAAATGTCTGTATGTATGCATATAGACGACGTGTACGCGTGTGTGTGTGAGTGTGTGTGTGTGTGTGTGTGTGTGTGTGTGTGTGTGTGTGTGTGTCTGTGTGTGTGTGTGTGTCTGTGTGATTCAGTGGAGTGTGTGAGTGTGATGTGATTGTGCTGTGTTTGGGTGTCTACATTTGTATCGTTTCATACAATGTATTCGTATATATTTATACATTTATATGTGTGTATGTAGATAGATAGATAGAGAGAGAGAGAGAGAGAGAGAGAGAGAGAGAGAGAGAGATAGATAGATAGATAGATAGATAGATAGATAGGTAGGTAGGTAGGTAGATATTTAAAAGACAGACAGATGGACAAACGGACATAGACAGACAGGTAAATAGATAGATATTTGAATAGGCAGACTGCGGACGGACGGACAGGTAGATAGATAGATAAATAAATAGATAGATAAATAAATAGATAGATAGATAGATATTATATGTGTATATACACATACACACACATATTATGTGTGCATATGTGCGTCTACCTATTTATGATAACATTTCTGTATATGTATGTATGTATATATCTGTGTTCGTATTTGTGGTTTTCGTTTAATATATTCACATAATTTTTTTTTATAAGTATGTATATTTACAGTCTATAGAACCATCAAGAATAATTCTGATAAGTACAATATCAGAATTCGTCTGTGTATTTTCATGCAGTTGTGTATGGCTACGTATGTATAGATACATGTGTATATGCGACTGTGTATAAATTTGTGTGCACACGTATGTAGTTGTATATCAGATGTTCTGGTCAACTGAGTTTAGAATACGTATGTTTAAATGTGTATGTGCATGTGTATTTACGTGTATACATATTTGTGTGTGTATATATATATATATATATATATATGTATGTGTGTGTGTGTGTGTGTGTGTGTGTGTGTGTGTGTGTGTGTGTGTGTGTGTGTGTGTGTGTGTGTGTGTGTGTGTGATATGTGCTCATGTGTATGCATTGTTTTTGTAGCTCAGACATGTTCACAATTTGCCTGTATATTTTGAGGAGAGACAACAATGGACGGGTGGCAACAATGGAAGAACAAGAACAACAACTATAAGACAAAATAAAGTTGTTAACACATTTAGAATTAGCAGCAACTTTGGGGTCAACAGTTTGGCAATAGTTTGCCAACGTTTATTCGGTATCTATTGAAAAATCTTTCTAACAACGTTGAAATCTTTCACTAAAGTGTGTTCATAAGGTCAAATGTGTAACTTGTGATAGATTAATAACACAAGGACGTTCGAAAGATTAACAAATCAAGAAACGGTGTGCTAAAAGTTAGGCCGTTCAGAATAACCATTGGAATCCATAAGTTCCTAATCCAATAAGTTACTGATCCAAGGCGGC